>NW_026286998.1:0-34631 GCF_023373465.1 Oncorhynchus keta | reverse complement strand
CTGGTCTGTCTTAATACAATAGAGACAGTAGATCTAGCTGGTCTGTCATAGTATAATAGAGACAGTGGAACTAGCTGGTCTGTCATAATATAATAGAGACAGTAGATCGAGCTGGTCTGTCATCTTATAATAGAGACAGTAGATCTAGATGGTCTGTCATATTATAAAAGAGACAGTAGATCTAGCTGGTCTGTCATAATATAATAGAGACAGTAGATCTAGCTGGTCTGTCATCTATAATAGAGACAGTAGATCTAGCTGGTCTGTCATATTATAATAGAGACAGTAGATCTAGCTGGTATGTCATCTTATAATAGAGACAGTAGATCTAGCTGGTCTGTCATAACATAATAGAGACAGTAGATCTAGCTGGTATGTCATCTTATAATAGAGACAGTCATTCTAGCTGGTCTGTCATATTATAATAAAGACAGTAGATCTAGCTGGTCTGTCATATTTTAATAGAGACAGTAGATCTAGCTGGTATGTCATATTATAATAGAGACAGTAGATCTATCTGGTCTGTCATATTATAATAGAGACAGTAGATCTAGCTGGTCTGTCATAATATAATAGAGACAGTAGATCTAGCTGGTCTGTCATAATATAATAGAGACACTAGATCTAGCTGGTCTGTCATATTATAATAGAGACAGTAGATCTAGCTGGTCTGTCATAATATAATAGAGACAGTAGATCTAGCTGGTCTGTCATAATATAATAGAGCCAGTAGATCCAGCTGGTCTGTCATAATATAATAGCGACAGTAGATCTAGCTGGTATGTCATATTATAATAGAGACAGTAGATCGAGCTGGTATGTCATATTATAATAGAGACAGTAGATCGAGCTGGTCTGTCATATTTTAATAGAGACAGTAGATCTAGCTGGTATGTCATCTTATAATAGAGAGAGTAGATCTAGCTGGTCTGTCATAATATAATAGAGACACTAGATCTAGCTGGTCTGTCATATTATAATAGAGGCAGTAGATCTAGATGGTCTGTCATATTATAATAGAGACAGTAGATCTAGCTGGTCTGTCATAATATAATAGAGACAGTAGATCTAGCTGGTCTGTCATCTTATAATAGAGACAGTAGATCTAGCTGGTCTGTCATATTATAATAGAGACAGTAGATCTAGCTGGTATGTCATCTTATTATAGAGACAGTAGATCTAGCTGGTCTGTCATCTTATAATAGAGACAGTAGATCTAGCTGGTCTGTCATATTATAATAGAGACAGTAGATCTAGCTGGTCTGTCATAATATAATAGAGACAGTAGATCTAGCTGGTCTGTCATCTTATAATAGAGACAGTAGATCTAGCTGGTCTGTCATATTATAATAGAGACAGTAGATCTAGCTGGTATGTCATCTTATAATAGAGACAGTAGATCTATGTGGTCTGTCATATTATAATAGAGACAGTAGATCTAGCTGGTCTGTCATAATATAATAGAGACAGTAGATCTAGCTGGTCTGTCATATTATAATAGAGACAGTAGATCATCTAGCTGGTCTGTCAATATAATAGAGACAGTAGATCTAGCTGGTCTGTCATCTTATAATAGAGACAGTAGATCTAGCTGGTCTGTCATATTATAATAGAGACAGTAGATCTAGCTGGTATGTCATCTTATAATAGAGACAGTCGATCTAGCTGGTCTGTCAAATTATAATAAAGACAGTAGATCTAGCTGGTCTGTCATAATATAATAGCGACAGTAGATCTAGCTGGTATGTCATCTTATAATAGAGACAGTAGATCGAGCTGGTCTGTCATATTATAATAGAGACAGTAGATCTAGCTGGTCTGTCATAGTATAATAGCGACAGTGGGTCTAGCTGGTATGTCATATTATAATAGAGACAGTAGATCTAGCTGGTCTGTCTTAATACAATAGAGACAGTAGATCTAGCTGGTCTGTCATAGTATAATAGAGACAGTAGAACTAGCTGGTCTGTCATAATATAATAGAGACAGTAGATCGAGCTGGTCTGTCATCTTATAATAGAGACAGTAGATCTAGATGGTCTGTCATATTATAAAAGAGACAGTAGATCTAGCTGGTCTGTCATAATATAATAGAGACAGTAGATCTAGCTGGTCTGTCATCTTATAATAGAGACAGTAGATCTAGCTGGTCTGTCATATTATAATAGAGACAGTAGATCTAGCTGGTATGTCATCTTATAATAGAGACAGTAGATCTAGCTGGTCTGTCATAACATAATAGAGACAGTAGATCTAGCTGGTATGTCATCTTATAATAGAGACAGTCGTTCTAGCTGGTCTGTCATATTATAATAAAGACAGTAGATCTAGCTGGTCTGTCATATTTTAATAGAGACAGTAGATCTAGCTGGTATGTCATATTATAATAGAGACAGTAGATCTATCTGGTCTGTCATATTATAATAGAGACAGTAGATCTAGCTGGTCTGTCATAATATAATAGAGACAGTAGATCTAGCTGGTCTGTCATATTATAATAGAGACAGTAGATCTAGATGGTCTGTCATATTATAATAGAGACAGTAGATCTAGCTGGTCTGTCATAACATAACAGAGACAGTAGATCTAGCTGGTCTGTCATCTTATAATAGAGACAGTAGATCTAGCTGGTCTGTCATCTTATAATAGAGACAGTAGATCTAGCTGGTCTGTCATATTATAATAGAGACAGTAGATTTAGCTGGTATGTCATCTTATAATAGAGACAGTAGATCTAGCTGGTCTGTCATATATAATAGAGACAGTAGATCTAGCTGGTCTGTCATAATATAATAGAGACAGTAGATCTAGCTGGTCTGTCATCTTATAATAGAGACAGTAGATCTAGCTGGTCTGTCATATTATAATAGAGACAGTAGATCTAGCTGGTATGTCATGTTATTATAGAGACAGTAGATCTAGCTGGTCTGTCATATTATAATAGAGACAGTAGATCTAGCTGGTATGTCATCTTATAATAGAGACAGTAGATCTAGCTGGTCTGTCATATTATAATAGAGACAGTAGATCTAGCTGGTCTGTCATAATATAGAGACAGTAGATCTAGCTGGTCTGTCATCTTATAATAGAGACAGTAGATCTAGCTGGTCTGTCATAATATAATAGAGACAGTAGATCTAGCTGGTCTGTCATCTTATAATAGAGACAGTAGATCAAGCTGGTCCGTCATATTATAATAGAGACAGTTGATCTAGCTGGTCCGTCATATTATAATAGACAGTAGATCTAGCTGGTCCGTCATATTATAATAGACAGTAGATCTAGCTGGTCTGTCATATTATAATAGAGACAGTAGATCTAGCTGGTATGTCATCTTATAATAGAGATAGTAGATCTAGCTGGTCTGTCATATTATAATAGAGACAGTAGATCTAGCTGGTATGTCATATTATAATAGAGACAGTTGATCTAGCTGGTTGGTCATATTATAATCGAGCCAGTAGATCTAGCTGGTCTGTCTTAATATAATATAAACAGTTGATCGAGCTGGTCTGTCATATTATAATAGAGACAGTAGATCTAGCTGGTCTGACATAACATAATAGAGACAGTAGATCTATCTGGTATGTCATCTTATAATAGAGACAGTCGTTCTAGCTGGTCTGTCATATTATAATAGAGACAGTAGATCTAGCTGGTCTGTCATAATATAATAGAGACAGTAGATCTAGCTGGTCTGTCATATTATAATAGAGACAGTAGATCTAGATGGTCTGTCATATTATAATAGAGACAGTAGATCTAGCTGGTCTGTCATAACATAACAGAGACAGTAGATCTAGCTGGTCTGTCATCTTATAATAGAGACAGTAGATCTAGCTGGTCTGTCATCTTATAATAGAGACAGTAGATCTAGCTGGTCTGTCATATTATAATAGAGACAGTAGATTTAGCTGGTATGTCATCTTATAATAGAGACAGTAGATCTAGCTGGTCTGTCATATTATAATAGAGACAGTAGATCTAGCTGGTCTATCATAATATAATAGAGACAGTAGATCTAGCTGGTCTGTCATCTTATAATAGAGACAGTAGATCTAGCTGGTCTGTCATATTATAATAGAGACAGTAGATCTAGCTGGTATGTCATGTTATAATAGAGACAGTAGATCTAGCTGGTCTGTCATATTATAATAGAGACAGTAGATCTAGCTGGTATGTCATCTTATAATAGAGACAGTAGATCTAGCTGGTCTGTCATATTATAATAGAGACAGTAGATCTAGCTGGTCTGTCATAATATAGAGACAGTAGATCTAGCTGGTCTGTCATCTTATAATAGAGACAGTAGATCTAGCTGGTCTGTCATAATATAATAGAGACAGTAGATCTAGCTGGTCTGTCATCTTATAATAGAGACAGTAGATCAAGCTGGTCCGTCATATTATAATAGAGACAGTTGATCTAGCTGGTCCGTCATATTATAATAGACAGTAGATCTAGCTGGTCCGTCATATTATAATAGACAGTAGATCTAGCTGGTCTGTCATATTATAATAGAGACAGTAGATCTAGCTGGTATGTCATCTTATAATAGAGATAGTAGATCTAGCTGGTCTGTCATATTATAATAGAGACAGTAGATCTAGCTGGTATGTCATATTATAATAGAGACAGTTGATCTAGCTGGTTGGTCATATTATAATCGAGCCAGTAGATCTAGCTGGTCTGTCTTAATATAATATAAACAGTTGATCGAGCTGGTCTGTCATATTATAATAGAGACAGTAGATCTAGCTGGTCTGACATAACATAATAGAGACAGTAGATCTATCTGGTATGTCATCTTATAATAGAGACAGTCGTTCTAGCTGGTCTGTCATATTATAATAAAGACAGTAGATCTAGCTGGTCTGTCATATTATAATAGAGACAGTAGATCTAGCTGGTCTGTCTTAATACAATAGAGACAGTAGATCTAGCTGGTCTGTCTTAATACAATAGAGACAGTAGATCTAGCTGGTCTGTCTTAATACAATAGAGACAGTAGATCTAGCTGGTCTGTCATAGTATAATAGAGACAGTAGAACTAGCTGGTCTGTCATAATATAATAGAGACAGTAGATCGAGCTGGTCTGTCATCTTATAATAGAGACAGTAGATCTAGCTGGTCTGTCATACTATAATAGAGACAGTAGATCTTTCTGGTCTGTCATAATATAATAGAGACAGTAGATCTAATAGAGACAGTAGATCTAGCTGGTCTGTCATAATATAATAGAGACAGTAGATCTAGCTGGTCTGTCATCTTATAATAGAGACAGTAGATCTAGCTGGTCTGTCATATTATAATAGAGACAGTAGATCTAGCTGGTATGTCATAATATAATAGAGACAGTAGATCTAGCTGGTCTGTCATATTATAATAGAGACAGTAGATCTAGCTGGTCTGTCATAATATAATAGAGACAGTAGATCTAGCTGGTCTGTCATATTATAATAGAGACAGTAGATTTAGCTGGTATGTCATCTTATAATAGAGACAGTAGATCTAGCTGGTCTGTCATATTATAATAGAGACAGTAGATCTAGCTGGTCTGTCATAATATAATAGAGACAGTAGATCTAGCTGGTCTGTCATCTTATAATAGAGACAGTAGATCTAGCTGGTATGTCATGTTATAATAGAGACAGTAGATCTAGCTGGTCTGTCATGTTATTATAGAGACAGTAGATCTAGCTGGTCTGTCATATTATAATAGAGACAGTAGATCTAGCTGGTCTGTCATCTTATAATAGAGACAGTAGATCTAGCTGGTCTGTCATATTATAATAGAGACAGTAGATCTAGCTGGTCTGTCATAATATAGAGACAGTAGATCTAGCTGGTCTGTCATCTTATAATAGAGACAGTAGATCTAGCTGGTCTGTCATAATATAATAGAGACAGTAGATCTAGCTGGTCTGTCATCTTATAATAGAGACAGTAGATCAAGCTGGTCCGTCATATTATAATAGAGACAGTTGATCTAGCTGGTCCGTCATATTATAATAGACAGTAGATCTAGCTGGTCCGTCATATTATAATAGACAGTAGATCTAGCTGGTCTGTCATATTATAATAGAGACAGTAGATCTAGCTGGTATGTCATCTTATAATAGAGATAGTAGATCTAGCTGGTCTGTCATATTATAATAGAGACAGTAGATCTAGCTGGTATGTCATATTATAATAGAGACAGTTGATCTAGCTGGTTGGTCATATTATAATCGAGCCAGTAGATCTAGCTGGTCTGTCTTAATATAATATAAACAGTTGATCGAGCTGGTCTGTCATATTATAATAGAGACAGTAGATCTAGCTGGTCTGACATAACATAATAGAGACAGTAGATCTATCTGGTATGTCATCTTATAATAGAGACAGTCGTTCTAGCTGGTCTGTCATATTATAATAAAGACAGTAGATCTAGCTGGTCTGTCATATTATAATAGAGACAGTAGATCTAGCTGGTCTGTCTTAATATAATAGAGACAGTAGATCTAGCTGGTCTGTCATTAATATAATAGAGACAGTAGATCTAGCTGGTCTGTCTTAATACAATAGAGACAGTAGATCTAGCTGGTCTGTCATAGTATAATAGAGACAGTAGAACTAGCTGGTCTGTCATAATATAATAGAGACAGTAGATCGAGCTGGTCTGTCATCTTATAATAGAGACAGTAGATCTAGCTGGTCTGTCATACTATAATAGAGACAGTAGATCTTTCTGGTCTGTCATAATATAATAGAGACAGTAGATCTAGCTGGTCTGTCATAACATAACAGAGACAGTAGATCTAGCTGGTCTGTCATAATATAATAGAGACAGTAGATCTAGCTGGTCTGTCATCTTATAATAGAGACAGTAGATCTAGCTGGTCTGTCATATTATAATAGAGACAGTAGATCTAGCTGGTATGTCATCTTATAATAGAGACAGTAGATCTAGCTGGTCTGTCATATTATAATAGAGACAGTAGATCTAGCTGGTCTGTCATAATATAGAGACAGTAGATCTAGCTGGTCTGTCATCTTATAATAGAGACAGTAAATCTAGCTGGTCTGTCATAATATAATAGAGACAGTAGATCTAGCTGGTCTGTCATCTTATAATAGAGACAGTAGATCAAGCTGGTCCGTCATATTATAATAGAGACAGTTGATCTAGCTGGTCCGTCATATTATAATAGACAGTAGATCTAGCTGGTCCGTCATATTATAATAGACAGTAGATCTAGCTGGTCTGTCATATTATAATAGAGACAGTAGATCTAGCTGGTATGTCATCTTATAATAGAGACAGTAGATCTAGCTGGTCTGTCATATTATAATAGAGACAGTAGATCTAGCTGGTATGTCATATTATAATAGAGACAGTTGATCTAGCTGGTTGGTCATATTATAATCGAGCCAGTAGATCTAGCTGGTCTGTCTTAATATAATATAAACAGTTGATCGAGCTGGTCTGTCATATTATAATAGAGACAGTAGATCTAGCTGGTCTGACATAACATAATAGAGACAGTAGATCTATTTGGTATGTCATCTTATAATAGAGACAGTCGTTCTAGCTGGTCTGTCATATTATAATAAAGACAGTAGATCTAGCTAGTCTGTCATATTATAATAGAGACAGTAGATCTAGCTGGTATGTCATATTATAATAGAGACAGTAGATCTAGCTGGTCCGTCATATTATAATAGACAGTAGATCTAGCTGGTCTGTCATATTATAATAGAGACAGTAGATCTAGCTGGTCTGTCATATTATAATAGAGACAGTAGATCTAGCTGGTCTGTCTTAATACAATAGAGACAGTAGATCTAGCTGGTCTGTCATAGTATAATAGAGACAGTAGAACTAGCTGGTCTGTCATAATATAATAGAGACAGTAGATCGAGCTGGTCTGTCATCTTATGATAGAGACAGTAGATCTAGCTGGTCTGTCATACTATAATAGAGACAGTAGATCTAGCTGGTCTGTCATAATATAATAGAGACAGTAGATCGAGCTGGTCTGTCATCTTATAATAGAGACAGTAGATCTAGCTGGTCTGTCATACTATAATAGAGACAGTAGATCTAGCTGGTCTGTCATAATATAATAGAGACAGTAGATCTAGCTGGTCTGTCATATTATAATAGAGACAGTAGATCTAGCTGGTATGTCATCTTATTATAGAGACAGTAGATCTAGCTGGTCTGTCATCTTATAATAGAGACAGTAGATCTAGCTGGTCTGTCATATTATAATAGAGACAGTAGATCTAGCTGGTCTGTCATAATATAATAGAGACAGTAGATCTAGCTGGTCTGTCATCTTATAATAGAGACAGTAGATCTAGCTGGTCTGTCATATTATAATAAAGACAGTAGATCTAGCTGGTCTGTCATAATATAATAGAGACAGTAGATCTAGCTGGTCTGTCTTAATATAATAGAGACAGTAGATCTAGCTGGTCTGTCATAATATAATAGAGACAGTAGATCTAGCTGGTCTGTCATATAATAATAGAGACAGTAGATCTAGCTGGTCTGTCATATTATAATAGAGACAGTAGAACTAGCTGGTCTGTCATAATATAATAGAGACAGTAGATCTAGCTGGTCTGTCATCTTATAATAGAGACAGTAGATCTAGCTGGTCTGTCATAATATAATAGAGACAGTAGATCTAGCTGGTCTGTCATAATATAATAGAGACAGTAGATCTAGCTGGTCTGTCATAACATAATAGAGACAGTAGATCTAGCTGGTCTGTCATAATATAATAGACAGTAGATCTAGCTGGTCTGTCATCTTATAATAGAGACAGTAGATCTAGCTGGTCTGTCATATTATAATAGAGACAGTAGATCTAGCTGGTATGTCATAATATAATAGAGACAGTAGATCTAGCTGGTCTGTCATATTATAATAGAGACAGTAGATCTAGCTGGTCTGTCATAATATAATAGAGACAGTAGATCTAGCTGGTCTGTCATATTATAATAGAGACAGTAGATTTAGCTGGTATGTCATCTTATAATAGAGACAGTAGATCTAGCTGGTCTGTCATATTATAATAGAGACAGTAGATCTAGCTGGTCTGTCATAATATAATAGAGACAGTAGATCTAGCTGGTCTGTCATCTTATATTAATAGAGACAGTAGATCTAGCTGGTCTGTCATATTATAATAGAGACAGTAGATCTAGCTGGTATGTCATGTTATTATAGAGACAGTAGATCTAGCTGGTCTGTCATATTATAATAGAGACAGTAGATCTAGCTGGTATGTCATCTTATAATAGAGACAGTAGATCTAGCTGGTCTGTCATATTATAATAGAGACAGTAGATCTAGCTGGTCTGTCATAATATAGAGACAGTAGATCTAGCTGGTCTGTCATCTTATAATAGAGACAGTAGATCTAGCTGGTCTGTCATAATATAATAGAGACAGTAGATCTAGCTGGTCTGTCATCTTATAATAGAGACAGTAGATCAAGCTGGTCCGTCATATTATAATAGAGACAGTTGATCTAGCTGGTCCGTCATATTATAATAGACAGTAGATCTAGCTGGTCCGTCATATTATAATAGACAGTAGATCTAGCTGGTCTGTCATATTATAATAGAGACAGTAGATCTAGCTGGTATGTCATCTTATAATAGAGATAGTAGATCTAGCTGGTCTGTCATATTATAATAGAGACAGTAGATCTAGCTGGTATGTCATATTATAATAGAGACAGTTGATCTAGCTGGTTGGTCATATTATAATCGAGCCAGTAGATCTAGCTGGTCTGTCTTAATATAATATAAACAGTTGATCGAGCTGGTCTGTCATATTATAATAGAGACAGTAGATCTAGCTGGTCTGACATAACATAATAGAGACAGTAGATCTATCTGGTATGTCATCTTATAATAGAGACAGTCGTTCTAGCTGGTCTGTCATATTATAATAAAGACAGTAGATCTAGCTGGTCTGTCATATTATAATAGAGACAGTAGATCTAGCTGGTCTGTCTTAATACAATAGAGACAGTAGATCTAGCTGGTCTGTCTTAATACAATAGAGACAGTAGATCTAGCTGGTCTGTCTTAATACAATAGAGACAGTAGATCTAGCTGGTCTGTCATAGTATAATAGAGACAGTAGAACTAGCTGGTCTGTCATAATATAATAGAGACAGTAGATCTAGCTGGTCTGTCATCTTATAATAGAGACAGTAGATCTAGCTGGTCTGTCATACTATAATAGAGACAGTAGATCTTTCTGGTCTGTCATAATATAATAGAGACAGTAGATCTAGCTGGTCTGTCATAACATAACAGAGACAGTAGATCTAGCTGGTCTGTCATAATATAATAGAGACAGTAGATCTAGCTGGTCTGTCATCTTATAATAGAGACAGTAGATCTAGCTGGTCTGTCATATTATAATAGAGACAGTAGATCTAGCTGGTATGTCATCTTATAATAGAGACAGTAGATCTAGCTGGTCTGTCATATTATAATAGAGACAGTAGATCTAGCTGGTCTGTCATAATATAGAGACAGTAGATCTAGCTGGTCTGTCATCTTATAATAGAGACAGTAAATCTAGCTGGTCTGTCATAATATAATAGAGACAGTAGATCTAGCTGGTCTGTCATCTTATAATAGAGACAGTAGATCAAGCTGGTCCGTCATATTATAATAGAGACAGTTGATCTAGCTGGTCCGTCATATTATAATAGACAGTAGATCTAGCTGGTCCGTCATATTATAATAGACAGTAGATCTAGCTGGTCTGTCATATTATAATAGAGACAGTAGATCTAGCTGGTATGTCATCTTATAATAGAGACAGTAGATCTAGCTGGTCTGTCATATTATAATAGAGACAGTAGATCTAGCTGGTATGTCATATTATAATAGAGACAGTTGATCTAGCTGGTTGGTCATATTATAATCGAGCCAGTAGATCTAGCTGGTCTGTCTTAATATAATATAAACAGTTGATCGAGCTGGTCTGTCATATTATAATAGAGACAGTAGATCTAGCTGGTCTGACAAACATAATAGAGACAGTAGATCTATTTGGTATGTCATCTTATAATAGAGACAGTCGTTCTAGCTGGTCTGTCATATTATAATAAAGACAGTAGATCTAGCTAGTCTGTCATATTATAATAGAGACAGTAGATCTAGCTGGTATGTCATATTATAATAGAGACAGTAGATCTAGCTGGTCTGTCTTAATACAATAGAGACAGTAGATCTAGCTGGTCTGTCATAGTATAATAGCGACAGTAGGTCTAGCTGGTATGTCATATTATAATAGAGACAGTAGATCTAGCTGGTCTGTCTTAATACAATAGAGACAGTAGATCTAGCTGGTCTGTCATAGTATAATAGAGACAGTAGAACTAGCTGGTCTGTCATAATATAATAGAGACAGTAGATCGAGCTGGTCTGTCATCTTATGATAGAGACAGTAGATCTAGCTGGTCTGTCATACTATAATAGAGACAGTAGATCTAGCTGGTCTGTCATAATATAATAGAGACAGTAGATCGAGCTGGTCTGTCATCTTATGATAGAGACAGTAGATCTAGCTGGTCTGTCATACTATAATAGAGACAGTAGATCTAGCTGGTCTGTCATAATATAATAGAGACAGTAGATCTAGCTGGTCTGTCATATTATAATAGAGACAGTAGATCTAGCTGGTATGTCATCTTATTATAGAGACAGTAGATCTAGCTGGTCTGTCATCTTATAATAGAGACAGTAGATCTAGCTGGTCTGTCATATTATAATAGAGACAGTAGATCTAGCTGGTCTGTCATATTATAATAGAGACAGTAGATCTAGCTGGTCTGTCATATTATAATAGAGACAGTAGATCTAGCTGGTCTGTCATCTTATAATAGAGACAGTAGATCTAGCTGGTCTGTCATATTATAATAGAGACAGTAGATCTAGCTGGTCTGTCATCTTATAATAGAGACAGTAGATCTAGCTGGTCTGTCATATTATAATAGAGACAGTAGATCTAGCTGGTATGTCATCTTATTATAGAGACAGTAGATCTATCTGGTCTGTCATATTATAATAGAGACAGTAGATCTAGCTGGTCTGTCATAATATAATAGAGACAGTAGATCTAGCTGGTCTGTCATATTATAATAGAGACAGTAGATCTAGATGGTCTGTCATATTATAATAGAGACAGTAGATCTAGCTGGTCTGTCATCTTATAATAGAGACAGTAGATCTAGCTGGTCTGTCATATTATAATAGAGACAGTAGATCTAGCTGGTATGTCATCTTATTATAGAGACAGTAGATCTATCTGGTCTGTCATATTATAATAGAGACAGTAGATCTAGCTGGTCTGTCATAATATAATAGAGACAGTAGATCTAGCTGGTATGTCATCTTATAATAGAGACAGTAGATCAAGCTGGTATGTCATATTATAATAGAGACAGTAGATCTAGCTGGTCTGTCATAGTATAATAGCGACAGTGGGTCTAGCTGGTATGTCATATTATAATAGAGACAGTAGATCTAGCTGGTCTGTCATAATATAATAGAGACAGTAGATCGAGCTGGTCTGTCATCTTATGATAGAGACAGTAGATCTAGCTGGTCTGTCATACTATAATAGAGACAGTAGATCTAGCTGGTCTGTCATAATATAATAGAGACAGTAGATCTAGCTGGTCTGTCATCTTATAATAGAGACAGTAGATCTAGCTGGTCTGTCATATTATAATAGAGACAGTAGATCTAGCTGGTATGTCATCTTATTATAGAGACAGTAGATTTAGCTGGTCAGTCATCTTATAATAGAGACAGTAGATCTAGCTGGTCTGTCATATTATAATAGAGACAGTAGATCTAGCTGGTCTGTCATAATATAATAGAGACAGTAGATCTAGCTGGTCTGTCATCTTATAATAGAGACAGTAGATCTAGCTGGTCTGTCATATTATAATAGAGACAGTAGATCTAGCTGGTATGTCATCTTATAATAGAGACAGTAGATCTATCTGGTCTGTCATATTATAATAGAGACAGTAGATCTAGCTGGTCTGTCATAATATAATAGAGACAGTAGATCTAGCTGGTCTGTCATATTATAATAGAGACAGTAGATCTAGATGGTCTGTCATATTATAATAGAGACAGTAGATCTAGCTGGTCTGTCATAACATAATAGAGACAGTAGATCTAGCTGGTCTGTCATATTATAATAGAGACAGTAGATCATCTAGCTGGTCTGTCACAATATAATAGAGACAGTAGATCTAGCTGGTCTGTCATCTTATAATAGAGACAGTAGATCTAGCTGGTCTGTCATATTATAATAGAGACAGTAGATCTAGCTGGTATGTCATCTTATAATAGAGACAGTCGATCTAGCTGGTCTGTCAAATTATAATAAAGACAGTAGATCTAGCTGGTCTGTCATAATATAATAGCGACAGTAGATCTAGCTGGTATGTCATCTTATAATAGAGACAGTAGATCGAGCTGGTCTGTCATATTATAATAGCGACAGTGGGTCTAGCTGGTATGTCATATTATAATAGAGACAGTAGATCTAGCTGGTCTGTCTTAATACAATAGAGACAGTAGATCTAGCTGGTCTGTCATAGTATAATAGAGACAGTAGAACTAGCTGGTCTGTCATAATATAATAGAGACAGTAGATTGAGCTGGTCTGTCATCTTATAATAGAGACAGTATATCTAGATGGTCTGTCATATTATAAAAGAGACAGTAGATCTAGCTGGTCTGTCATAATATAATAGAGACAGTAGATCTAGCTGGTCTGTCATCTTATAATAGAGACAGTAGATCTAGCTGGTCTGTCATATTATAATAGAGACAGTAGATCTAGCTGGTATGTCATCTTATAATAGAGACAGTAGATCTAGCTGGTCTGTCATAACATAATAGAGACAGTAGATCTAGCTGGTATGTCATCTTATAATAGAGACAGTCGTTCTAGCTGGTCTGTCATATTATAATAAAGACAGTAGATCTAGCTGGTCTGTCATATTTTAATAGAGACAGTAGATCTAGCTGGTATGTCATATTATAATAGAGACAGTAGATCTATCTGGTCTGTCATATTATAATAGAGACAGTAGATCTAGCTGGTCTGTCATAATATAATAGAGACAGTAGATCTAGCTGGTCTGTCATATTATAATAGAGACAGTAGATCTAGATGGTCTGTCATATTATAATAGAGACAGTAGATCTAGCTGGTCTGTCATAACATAATAGAGCCAGTAGATCCAGCTGGTCTGTCATAATATAATAGTGACAGTAGATCTAGCTGGTATGTCATCTTATAATAGAGACAGTAGATCGAGCTGGTCTGTCATATTATAATAGAGACAGTAGATCTAGCTGGTCTGTCATATTATAATAGAGACAGTAGATCTAGCTGGTATGTCATCTTATTATAGAGACAGTAGATCTATCTGGTCTGTCATATTATAATAGAGACAGTAGATCTAGCTGGTCTGTCATAATATAATAGAGACAGTAGATCTAGCTGGTCTGTCATATTATAATAGAGACAGTAGATCTAGATGGTCTGTCATATTATAATAGAGACAGTAGATCTAGCTGGTCTGTCATCTTATAATAGAGACAGTAGATCTAGCTGGTCTGTCATATTATAATAGAGACAGTAGATCTAGCTGGTCTGTCATCTTATTATAGAGACAGTAGATCTAGCTGGTCTGTCATATTATAATAGAGACAGTAGATCTAGCTGGTCTGTCATAATATAATAGAGACAGTAGATCTAGCTGGTATGTCATCTTATAATAGAGACAGTAGATCAAGCTGGTATGTCATATTATAATAGAGACAGTAGATCTAGCTGGTCTGTCATAGTATAATAGCGACAGTGGGTCTAGCTGGTATGTCATATTATAATAGAGACAGTAGATCTAGCTGGTCTGTCATAATATAATAGAGACAGTAGATCGAGCTGGTCTGTCATCTTATGATAGAGACAGTAGATCTAGCTGGTCTGTCATACTATAATAGAGACAGTAGATCTAGCTGGTCTGTCATAATATAATAGAGACAGTAGATCTAGCTGGTCTGTCATCTTATAATAGAGACAGTAGATCTAGCTGGTCTGTCATATTATAATAGAGACAGTAGATCTAGCTGGTATGTCATCTTATTATAGAGACAGTAGATCTAGCTGGTCAGTCATCTTATAATAGAGACAGTAGATCTAGCTGGTCTGTCATATTATAATAGAGACAGTAGATCTAGCTGGTCTGTCATAATATAATAGAGACAGTAGATCTAGCTGGTCTGTCATCTTATAATAGAGACAGTAGATCTAGCTGGTCTGTCATATTATAATAGAGACAGTAGATCTAGCTGGTATGTCATCTTATAATAGAGACAGTAGATCTATCTGGTCTGTCATATTATAATAGAGACAGTAGATCTAGCTGGTCTGTCATAATATAATAGAGACAGTAGATCTAGCTGGTCTGTCATATTATAATAGAGACAGTAGATCTAGATGGTCTGTCATATTATAATAGAGACAGTAGATCTAGCTGGTCTGTCATAACATAATAGAGACAGTAGATCTAGCTGGTCTGTCATATTATAATAGAGACAGTAGATCATCTAGCTGGTCTGTCACAATATAATAGAGACAGTAGATCTAGCTGGTCTGTCATCTTATAATAGAGACAGTAGATCTAGCTGGTCTGTCATATTATAATAGAGACAGTAGATCTAGCTGGTATGTCATCTTATAATAGAGACAGTCGATCTAGCTGGTCTGTCAAATTATAATAAAGACAGTAGATCTAGCTGGTCTGTCATAATATAATAGCGACAGTAGATCTAGCTGGTATGTCATCTTATAATAGAGACAGTAGATCGAGCTGGTCTGTCATATTATAATAGCGACAGTGGGTCTAGCTGGTATGTCATATTATAATAGAGACAGTAGATCTAGCTGGTCTGTCTTAATACAATAGAGACAGTAGATCTAGCTGGTCTGTCATAGTATAATAGAGACAGTAGAACTAGCTGGTCTGTCATAATATAATAGAGACAGTAGATTGAGCTGGTCTGTCATCTTATAATAGAGACAGTATATCTAGATGGTCTGTCATATTATAAAAGAGACAGTAGATCTAGCTGGTCTGTCATAA
Source organism: Oncorhynchus keta (assembly GCF_023373465.1). Taxonomy (NCBI): domain Eukaryota; kingdom Metazoa; phylum Chordata; class Actinopteri; order Salmoniformes; family Salmonidae; genus Oncorhynchus; species Oncorhynchus keta. The sequence continues at coordinate 18,431 of NW_026286998.1, read as the reverse complement.
TATAATAGAGACAGTAGATCTAGCTGGTCTGTCATCTTATAATAGAGACAGTAGATCTAGCTGGTCTGTCATATTATAATAGAGACAGTAGATCTAGCTGGTATGTCATCTTATAATAGAGACAGTAGATCTAGCTGGTCTGTCATAACATAATAGAGACAGTAGATCTAGCTGGTATGTCATCTTATAATAGAGACAGTCGTTCTAGCTGGTCTGTCATATTATAATAAAGACAGTAGATCTAGCTGGTCTGTCATATTTTAATAGAGACAGTAGATCTAGCTGGTATGTCATATTATAATAGAGACAGTAGATCTATCTGGTCTGTCATATTATAATAGAGACAGTAGATCTAGCTGGTCTGTCATAATATAATAGAGACAGTAGATCTAGCTGGTCTGTCATATTATAATAGAGACAGTAGATCTAGATGGTCTGTCATATTATAATAGAGACAGTAGATCTAGCTGGTCTGTCATAACATAATAGAGCCAGTAGATCCAGCTGGTCTGTCATAATATAATAGTGACAGTAGATCTAGCTGGTATGTCATCTTATAATAGAGACAGTAGATCGAGCTGGTCTGTCATATTATAATAGAGACAGTAGATCTAGCTGGTCTGTCATTGTATAATAGCGACAGTGGGTCTAGCTGGTATGTCATATTATAATAGAGACAGTAGATGTAGCTGGTCTGTCTTAATACAATAGAGACAGTAGATCTAGCTGGTCTGTCATATTATAATAGAGACAGTAGATCTAGCTGGTATGTCATCTTATAATAGAGACAGTAGATCTAGCTGGTCTGTCATAATATAATAGAGACAGTAGATCTATCTGTCTGTCATATTATAAAAGAGACAGATCTAGCTGGTCTGTCATAATATAATAGAGACAGTAGATCTAGCTGGTCTGTCATAACATAACAGAGACAGTAGATCTAGCTGGTCTGTCACAATATAATAGAGACAGTAGATCTAGCTGGTCTGTCATCTTATAATAGAGACAGTAGATCTAGCTGGTCTGTCATATTATAATAGAGACAGTAGATCTAGCTGGTCTGTCATATTATAATAGAGACAGTAGATCTAGCTGGTCTGTCATAATATAATAGAGACAGTAGATCTAGCTGGTCTGTCATATTTTAATAGAGACAGTAGATCTAGCTGGTATGTCATATTATAATAGAGACAGTAGATCTATCTGGTCTGTCATATTATAATAGAGACAGTAGATCTAGCTGGTCTGTCATAATATAATAGAGACAGTAGATGTAGCTGGTCTGTCTTAATACAATAGAGACAGTAGATCTAGCTGGTCTGTCATATTATAATAGAGACAGTAGATCTAGCTGGTATGTCATCTTATAATAGAGACAGTAGATCTAGCTGGTCTGTCATAATATAATAGAGACAGTAGATCTATCTGTCTGTCATATTATAAAAGAGACAGTAGATCTAGCTGGTCTGTCATAATATAATAGAGACAGTAGATCTAGCTGGTCTGTCATAACATAACAGAGACAGTAGATCTAGCTGGTCTGTCACAATATAATAGAGACAGTAGATCTAGCTGGTCTGTCATCTTATAATAGAGACAGTAGATCTAGCTGGTCTGTCATATTATAATAGAGACAGTAGATCTAGCTGGTCTTTCATATTATAATAGAGACAGTAGATCTAGCTGGTCTGTCATAATATAATAGAGACAGTAGATCTAGCTGGTCTGTCATATTATAATAGAGACGGTAGATCTAGATGGTCTGTCATATTATAATAGAGACAGTAGATCTAGCTGGTCTGTCATAACATAATAGAGACAGTAGATCTAGCTGGTATGTCATCTTATAATAGAGACAGTCGTTCTAGCTGGTCTGTCATATTATAATAAAGACAATAGATCTAGCTGGTCTGTCATATTTTAATAGAGACAGTAGATCTAGCTGGTATGTCATATTATAATAGAGACAGTAGATCTAGCTGGTCTGTCTTAATACAATAGAGACAGTAGATCTAGCTGGTCTGTCATAGTATAATAGAGACAGTAGAACTAGCTGGTCAGTCATAATATAATAGAGACAGTAGATCGAGCTGGTCTGTATTCTTATAATAGAGACAGTAGATCTAGCTGGTCTGTCATATTATAAAAGAGACAGTAGATCTAGCTGGTCTGTCATAATATAATAGAGACAGTAGATCTAGCTGGTCTGTCATATTATAATAGAGACAGTAGATCTAGCTGGTATGTCATCTTATAATAGAGACAGTAGATCTAGCTGGTCTGTCATAATATAATAGAGACAGTAGATCTATCTGTCTGTCATATTATAAAAGAGACAGTAGATCTAGCTGGTCTGTCATAATATAATAGAGACAGTAGATCTAGCTGGTCTGTCATAACATAAACAGAGACAGTAGATCTAGCTGGTCTGTCACAATATAATAGAGACAGTAGATCTAGCTGGTCTGTCATCTTATAATAGAGACAGTAGATCTAGCTGGTCTGTCATATTATAATAGAGACAGTAGATCTAGCTGGTCTGTCATATTATAATAGAGACAGTAGATCTAGCTGGTCTGTCATAATATAATAGAGACAGTAGATCTAGCTGGTCTGTCATATTATAATAGAGACGGTAGATCTAGATGGTCTGTCATATTATAATAGAGACAGTAGATCTAGCTGGTCTGTCATAACATAATAGAGACAGTAGATCTAGCTGGTATGTCATCTTATAATAGAGACAGTCGTTCTAGCTGGTCTGTCATATTATAATAAAGACAATAGATCTAGCTGGTCTGTCATATTTTAATAGAGACAGTAGATCTAGCTGGTATGTCATATTATAATAGAGACAGTAGATCTAGCTGGTCTGTCTTAATACAATAGAGACAGTAGATCTAGCTGGTCTGTCATAGTATAATAGAGACAGTAGAACTAGCTGGTCAGTCATAATATAATAGAGACAGTAGATCGAGCTGGTCTGTCTTCTTATAATAGAGACAGTAGATCTAGCTGGTCTGTCATATTATAAAAGAGACAGTAGATCTAGCTGGTCTGTCATAATATAATAGAGACAGTAGATCTAGCTGGTCTGTCATATTATAATAGAGACAGTAGATCTAGCTGGTATGTCATCTTATAATAGAGACAGTAGATCTAGCTGGTCTGTCATATTATAATAGAGACAGTAAATCTAGCTGGTCTGTCATAATATAATAGAGACAGTAGAACTAGCTGGTCTGTCATAATATAATAGAGACAGTAGATCTAGCTGGTCTGACATATTATAATAGAGACAGTAGATCTAGCTGGTATGTCATCTTATAATAGAGACAGTAGATCTAGCTGGTCTGTCATAATATAATAGAGACAGTAGATCTAGCTGGTCTGTCATAGTATAATAGCGACAGTGGGTCTAGCTGGTATGTCATATTATAATAGAGACAGTAGATGTAGCTGGTCTGTCTTAATACAATAGAGACAGTAGATCTAGCTGGTCTGTCATATTATAATAGAGACAGTAGATCTAGCTGGTATGTCATCTTATAATAGAGACAGTAGATCTAGCTGGTCTGTCATCTTATAATAGAGACAGTAGATCTAGCTGGTCTGTCATATTATAATAGAGACAGTAGATCTAGCTGGTCTGTCATATTATAATAGAGACAGTAGATCTAGCTGGTCTGTCATAATATAATAGAGACAGTAGATCTAGCTGGTCTGTCATATTATAATGGAGACAGTAGATCTAGATGGTCTGTCATATTATAATAGAGACAGTAGATCTAGCTGGTCTGTCATAACATAATAGAGACAGTAGATCTAGCTGGTATGTCATCTTATAATAGAGACAGTCGTTCTAGCTGGTCTGTCATATTATAATAAAGACAATAGATCTAGCTGGTCTGTCATATTTTAATAGAGACAGTAGATCTAGCTGGTATGTCATATTATAATAGAGACAGTAGATCTAGCTGGTCTGTCTTAATACAATAGAGACAGTAGATCTAGCTGGTCTGTCATAGTATAATAGAGACAGTAGAACTAGCTGGTCAGTCATAATATAATAGAGACAGTAGATCGAGCTGGTCTGTCATCTTATAATAGAGACAGTAGATCTAGCTGGTCTGTCATATTATAAAAGAGACAGTAGATCTAGCTGGTCTGTCATAATATAATAGAGACAGTAGATCTAGCTGGTCTGTCATATTATAATAGAGACAGTAGATCTAGCTGGTATGTCATCTTATAATAGAGACAGTAGATCTAGCTGGTCTGTCATATTATAATAGAGACAGTAAATCTAGCTGGTCTGTCATAATATAATAGAGACAGTAGAACTAGCTGGTCTGTCATAATATAATAGAGACAGTAGATCGAGCTGGTCTGTCATATTATAATAGAGACAGTAGATCTAGCTGGTCTGTCATCTTATAATAGAGACAGTAGATCTAGTTGGTCTGTCATATTATAATAGAGACAGTAGATCTAGCTGGTATGTCATCTTATAATAGAGACAGTAGATCTAGCTGGTCTGTCATATTATAATAGAGACAGTAGATCTAGCTGGTCTGTCATAATATAATAGAGACAGTAGATCTAGCTGGTCTGTCATCTTATAATAGAGACAGTAGATCTAGCTGGTCTGTCATATTATAATAGAGACAGTAGATCTAGCTGGTATGTCATCTTATAATAGAGACAGTAGATCTAGCTGGTCTGTCATATTATAATAGAGACAGTAGATCTAGCTGGTCTGTCATAATATAATAGAGACAGTAGAACTAGCTGGTCTGTCATAATATAATAGAGACAGTAGATCGAGCTGGTCTGTCATATTATAATAGAGACAGTAGATCTAGCTGGTATGTCATCTTATAATAGAGACAGTAGATCTCGCTGGTCTGTCATAATATAATAGAGACTGTAGACCTAGCTGGTCTGTCATCTTATAATAGAGACAGTAGATCTAGCTGGTCTGTCATATTATAATAGAGACAGTAGATCTAGCTGGTATGTCATCTTATAATAGTGACTATAGATCTAGCTGGTCTGTCATATTATAATAGAGACAGTAGATCTAGCGGGTCTGTCATAATATAATAGAGACAGTAGAACTAGCTGGTCTGTCATAATATAATAGAGACAGTAGATCTAGCTGGTCTGTCATCTTATAATAGAGACAGTAGATCTAGCTGGTCTGTCATATTATAATAGAGACAGTAGATCTAGCTGGTATGTCATCTTATAATAGAGACAGTAGATCTAGCTGGTCTGTCATAACATAATAGAGACAGTAGATCTAGCTGGTATGTCATCTTATAATAGAGACAGTCGTTCTAGCTGGTCTGTCATATTATAATAAAGACAGTAGATCTAGCTGGTCTGTCATATTTTAATAGAGACAGTAGATCTAGCTGGTATGTCATATTATAATAGAGACAGTAGATCTATCTGGTCTGTCATATTATAATAGAGACAGTAGATCTAGCTGGTCTGTCATAATATAATAGAGACAGTAGATCTAGCTGGTCTGTCATATTATAATAGAGACAGTAGATCTAGATGGTCTGTCATATTATAATAGAAACAGTAGATCTAGCTGGTCTGTCATAACATAATAGAGACAGTAGATCTAGCTGGTCTGTCATAATATAATAGAGCCAGTAGATCCAGCTGGTCTGTCATAATATAATAGCGACAGTAGATCTAGCTGGTATGTCATCTTATAATAGAGACAGTAGATCGAGCTGGTCTGTCATATTATAATAGAGACAGTAGATCTAGCTGGTCTGTCATTGTATAATAGCGACAGTGGGTCTAGCTGGTATGTCATATTATAATAGAGACAGTAGATGTAGCTGGTATGTCTTAATACAATAGAGACAGTAGATCTAGCTGGTCTGTCATATTATAATAGAGACAGTAGATCTAGCTGGTATGTCATCTTATAATAGAGACAGTAGATCTAGCTGGTCTGTCATAATATAATAGAGACAGTAGATCTATCTGTCTGTCATATTATAAAGAGACAGATCTAGCTGGTCTGTCATAATATAACAGAGACAGTAGATCTAGCTGGTCTGTTACAATATAATAGAGACAGTAGATCTAGCTGGTCTGTCATCTTATAATAGAGACAGTAGATCTAGCTGGTCTGTCATATTATAATAGAGACAGTAGATCTAGCTGGTATGTCATCTTATAATAGAGACAGTAGATCTAGCTGGTCTGTCATATTATAATAGAGACAGTAGATCTAGCTGGTCTGTCATAATATAATAGAGACAGTAGAACTAGCTGGTCTGTCATAATATAATAGAGACAGTAGATCGAGCTGGTCTGTCATAATATAATAGAGACCGTAGACCTAGCTGGTCTGTCATCTTATAATAGAGACAGTAGATCTAGCTGGTCTGTCATATTATAATAGAGACAGTAGATCTAGCTGGTATGTCATCTTATAATAGTGACTATAGATCTAGCTGGTCTGTCATATTATAATAGAGACAGTAGATCTAGCTGGTCTGTCATAATATAATAGAGACAGTAGAACTAGCTGGTCTGTCATAATATAATAGAGACAGTAGATCTAGCTGGTCTGTCATCTTATAATAGAGACAGTAGATCTAGCTGGTCTGTCATATTATAATAGAGACAGTAGATCTAGCTGGTATGTCATCTTATAATAGAGACAGTAGATCTAGCTGGTCTGTCATAACATAATAGAGACAGTAGATCTAGCTGGTATGTCATCTTATAATAGAGACAGTCGTTCTAGCTGGTCTGTCATATTATAATAAAGACAGTAGATCTAGCTGGTCTGTCATATTTTAATAGAGACAGTAGATCTAGCTGGTATGTCATATTATAATAGAGACAGTAGATCTATCTGGTCTGTCATATTATAATAGAGACAGTAGATCTAGCTGGTCTGTCATAATATAATAGAGACAGTAGATCTAGCTGGTCTGTCATATTATAATAGAGACAGTAGATCTAGATGGTCTGTCATATTATAATAGAAACAGTAGATCTAGCTGGTCTGTCATAACATAATAGAGACAGTAGATCTAGCTGGTCTGTCATAATATAATAGAGCCAGTAGATCCAGCTGGTCTGTCATAATATAATAGCGACAGTAGATCTAGCTGGTATGTCATCTTATAATAGAGACAGTAGATCGAGCTGGTCTGTCATATTATAATAGAGACAGTAGATCTAGCTGGTCTGTCATTGTATAATAGCGACAGTGGGTCTAGCTGGTATGTCATATTATAATAGAGACAGTAGATGTAGCTGGTATGTCTTAATACAATAGAGACAGTAGATCTAGCTGGTCTGTCATATTATAATAGAGACAGTAGATCTAGCTGGTATGTCATCTTATAATAGAGACAGTAGATCTAGCTGGTCTGTCATAATATAATAGAGACAGTAGATCTATTTGTCTGTCATATTATAAAAGAGACAGATCTAGCTGGTCTGTCATAATATAACAGAGACAGTAGATCTAGCTGGTCTGTTACAATATAATAGAGACAGTAGATCTAGCTGGTCTGTCATCTTATAATAGAGACAGTAGATCTAGCTGGTCTGTCATATTATAATAGAGACAGTAGATCTAGCTGGTCTGTCATATTATAATAGAGACAGTAGATCTAGCTGGTCTGTCATAATATAATAGAGACAGTAGATCTAGCTGGTCTGTCATATTTTAATAGAGACAGTAGATCTAGCTGGTATGTCATATTATAATAGAGACAGTAGATCTAGCTGGTCTGTCATATTATAATAGAGACAGTAGATCTAGCTGGTATGTCATAATATAATAGAGACAGTAGATCTAGCTGGTCTGTCATATTATAATAGAGACAGTAGATCTAGATGGTCTGTCATATTATAATAGAGACAGTAGATCTAGCTGGTCTGTCATAACATAATAGAGACAGTAGATCTAGCTGGTCTGTCATAATATAATAGAGCCAGTAGATCCAGCTGGTCTGTCATAATATAATAGCGACAGTAGATCTAGCTGGTATGTCATCTTATAATAGAGACAGTAGATCGAGCTGGTCTGTCATATTATAATAGAGACAGTAGATCTAGCTGGTCTGTCATAGTATAATAGCGACAGTGGGTCTAGCTGGTATGTCATATTATAATAGAGACAGTAGATGTAGCTGGTCTGTCTTAATACAATAGAGACAGTAGATCTAGCTGGTCTGTCATATTATAATAGAGACAGTAGATCTAGCTGGTATGTCATCTTATAATAGAGACAGTAGATCTAGCTGGTCTGTCATAATATAATAGAGACAGTAGATCTATCTGTCTGTCATATTATAAAAGAGACAGTAGATCTAGCTGGTCTGTCATAATATAATAGAGACAGTAGATCTAGCTGGTCTGTCATAACATAACAGAGACAGTAGATCTAGCTGGTCTGTCACAATATAATAGAGACAGTAGATCTAGCTGGTCTGTCATATTATAATAGAGATGGTAGATCTAGATGGTCTGTCATAATATAATAGAGACAGTAGATCTAGCTGGTCTGTCATAACATAACAGAGACAGTAGATCTAGCTGGTCTGTCACAATATAATAGAGACAGTAGATCTAGCTGGTCTGTCATATTATAATAGAGACAGTTGATCTAGCTGGTCTGTCATATTATAATAGAGACAGTAGATCTAGCTGGTCTGTCATATTATAATAGAGACAGTAGATCTAGCTGGTCTGTCATAACATAATAGAGACAGTAGATCTAGCTGGTATGTCATATTATAATAGAGACAGTAGATCTAGCTGGTCTGTCTTAATACAATAGAGACAGTAGATCTAGCTGGTCTGTCATAGTATAATAGAGACAGTAGAACTAGCTGGTCTGACATAATATAATAGAGACAGTAGATCGAGCTGGTCTGTCATATTATAATAGAGACAGTAGATCTAGCTGGTCTGTCTCCTTATAATAGAGACAGTAGATCTAGCTGGTCTGTCATATTATAATAGAGACAGTAGATCTAGCTGGTCTGTCATAATATAATAGAGACAGTAGATCGAGCTGGTCAGTCATCTTATAATAGAGACAGTAGATCTAGCTGGTCTGCCATAATATAATAGAGACAGTAAATCTAGCTGGTCTGTCATAATATAATAGAGACAGTAGAACTAGCTGGTCTGTCATAATATAATAGAGACAGTAGATCGAGCTGGTCTGTCATATTATAATAGAGACAGTAGATCTAGCTGGTATGTCATCTTATAATAGAGACAGTAGATCTAGCTGGTCTGTCATATTATAATAGAGACAGTAGATCTAGCTGGTCTGTCATAATATAATAGAGACAGTAGATCTAGCTGGTCTGTCATATTATAATAGAGACAGTAGATCGAGCTGGTCTGTCATATTATAATAGAGACAGTAGATCTAGCTGGTCTGTCATATTATAATAGTGACAGTAGGTCTAGCTGGTCTGTCATATTATAATAGAGACAGTAGATCTAGCTGGTATGTCATCTTATAATAGAGACAGTAGATCTCGCTGGTCTGTCATAATATAATAGAGACCGTAGACCTAGCTGGTCTGTCATCTTATAATAGAGACAGTAGATCTAGCTGGTCTGTCATATTATAATAGAGACAGTAGATCTAGCTGGTATGTCATCTTATAATAGTGACTATAGATCTAGCTGGTCTGTCATATTATAATAGAGACAGTAGATCTAGCTGGTCTGTCATAATATAATAGAGACAGTAGAACTAGCTGGTCTGTCATAATATAATAGAGACAGTAGATCTAGCTGGTCTGTCATAATATAATAGAGCCAGTAGATCCAGCTGGTCTGTCATATTATAATAGAGACAGTAGATCTAGCTGGTATGTCATCTTATAATAGAGACAGTCGATCTAGCTGGTCTGTCAAATTATAATAAAGACAGTAGATCTAGCTGGTCTGTCATAATATAATAGCGACAGTAGATCTAGCTGGTATGTCATCTTATAATAGAGACAGTAGATCGAGCTGGTCTGTCATATTATAATAGAGACAGTAGATCTAGCTGGTCTGTCATAGTATAATAGCGACAGTGGGTCTAGCTGGTATGTCATATTATAATAGAGACAGTAGATGTAGCTGGTCTGTCTTAATACAATAGAGACAGTAGATCTAGCTGGTCTGTCATATTATAATAGAGACAGTAGATCTAGCTGGTATGTCATCTTATAATAGAGACAGTAGATCTAGCTGGTCTGTCATAATATAATAGAGACAGTAGATCTAGCTGGTCTGTCATATTATAAAAGAGACAGTAGATCTAGCTGGTCTGTCATAATATAATAGAGACAGTAGATCTAGCTGGTCTGTCATAACATAACAGAGACAGTAGATCTAGCTGGTTTGTCACAATATAATAGAGACAGTAGATCTAGCTGGTCTGTCATCTTATAATAGAGACAGTAGATCTAGCTGGTCTGTCATATTATAATAGAGACAGTAGATCTAGCTGGTATGTCATCTTATAATAGAGACAGTAGATCTAGCTGGTCTGTCATAGTATAATAGCGACAGTGGGTCTAGCTGGTATGTCATATTATAATAGAGACAGTAGATGTAGCTGGTCTGTCTTAATACAATAGAGACAGTAGATCTAGCTGGTCTGTCATATTATAATAGAGACAGTAGATCTAGCTGGTATGTCATCTTATAATAGAGACAGTAGATCTAGCTGGTCTGTCATAATATAATAGAGACAGTAGATCTAGCTGGTCTGTCATATTATAAAAGAGACAGTAGATCTAGCTGGTCTGTCATAATATAATAGAGACAGTAGATCTAGCTGGTCTGTCATAACATAACAGAGACAGTAGATCTAGCTGGTCTGTCACAATATAATAGAGACAGTAGATCTAGCTGGTCTGTCATCTTATAATAGAGACAGTAGATCTAGCTGGTCTGTCATATTATAATAGAGACAGTAGATCTAGCTGGTATGTCATCTTATAATAGAGACAGTAGATCTAGCTGGTCTGTCATATTATAATAGAGACAGTAGATCTAGCTGGTCTGTCATAATATAATAGAGACAGTAGATCTAGCTGGTCTGTCATATTATAATAGAGACAGTAGATCTAGCTGGTCTGTCATAACATAATAGAGACAGTAGATCTAGCTGGTATGTCATCTTATAATAGAGACAGTCGTTCTAGCTGGTCTGTCATATTATAATAAAGACAGTAGATCTAGCTGGTCTGTCATATTTTAATAGAGACAGTAGATCTAGCTGGTATGTCATATTATAATAGAGACAGTAGATCTAGCTGGTATGTCATCTTATAATAGAGACAGTCCATCTAGCTGGTCTGTCAAATTATAATAAAGACAGTAGATCTAGCTGGTCTGTCATAATATAATAGCGACAGTAGATCTAGCTGGTATGTCATCTTATAATAGAGACAGTAGATCTAGCTGGTCTGTCATATTATAATAGAGACAGTAGATCTAGCTGGTCTGTCATAATATAATAGAGACAGTAGATCTATCTGTCTGTCATATTATAAAAGAGACAGTAGATCTAGCTGGTCTGTCATAATATAATAGAGACAGTAGATCTAGCTGGTCTGTCATAACATAACAGAGACAGTAGATCTAGCTGGTCTGTCACAATATAATAGAGACAGTAGATCTAGCTGGTCTGTCATCTTATAATAGAGACAGTAGATCTAGCTGGTCTGTCATATTATAATAGAGACAGTAGATCTAGCTGGTCTGTCATATTATAATAGAGACAGTAGATCTAGCTGGTCTGTCATAATATAATAGAGACAGTAGATCTAGCTGGTCTGTCATATTATAATAGAGACGGTAGATCTAGATGGTCTGTCATATTATAATAGAGACAGTAGATCTAGCTGGTCTGTCATAACATAATAGAGACAGTAGATCTAGCTGGTATGTCATCTTATAATAGAGACAGTCGTTCTAGCTGGTCTGTCATATTATAATAAAGACAATAGATCTAGCTGGTCTGTCATATTTTAATAGAGACAGTAGATCTAGCTGGTATGTCATATTATAATAGAGACAGTAGATCTAGCTGGTCTGTCTTAATACAATAGAGACAGTAGATCTAGCTGGTCTGTCATAGTATAATAGAGACAGTAGAACTAGCTGGTCAGTCATAATATAATAGAGACAGTAGATCGAGCTGGTCTGTCATCTTATAATAGAGACAGTAGATCTAGCTGGTCTGTCATATTATAAAAGAGACAGTAGATCTAGCTGGTCTGTCATAATATAATAGAGACAGTAGATCTAGCTGGTCTGTCATATTATAATAGAGACAGTAGATCTAGCTGGTATGTCATCTTATAATAGAGACAGTAGATCTAGCTGGTCTGTCATATTATAATAGAGACAGTAGATCTAGCTGGTCTGTCATAATATAATAGAGACAGTAGAACTAGCTGGTCTGTCATAACATAATAGAGACAGTAGATCTGCTGGTCTGTCATATTATAATAGAGACAGTAGATCTAGCTGGTCTGTCATCTTATAATAGAGACAGTAGATCTAGCTGGTCTGTCATATTATAATAGAGACAGTAGATCTAGCTGGTCTGTCATCTTATAATAGAGACAGTAGATCTAGCTGGTCTGTCATATTATAATAGAGACAGTAGATCTAGCTGGTCTGTCATAATTATAATAGAGACAGTAGATCTAGCTGGTCTGTCATATTATAATAGAGACAGTAGATCTAGCTGGTCTGTCATATTATAATAGAGACAGTAGATCTAGCTGGTATGTCATCTTATAATAGAGACAGTAGATCTAGCTGGTCTGTCATATTATAATAGAGACAGTAGATCTAGCTGGTCTGTCATAATATAATAGAGACAGTAGAACTAGCTGGTCTGTCATAATTATAATAGAGACAGTAGATCTAGCTGGTCTGTCATATTATAATAGAGACAGTAGATCTAGCTGGTATGTCATCTTATAATAGAGACAGTAGATCTCGCTGGTCTGTCATAATATAATAGAGACCGTAGACCTAGCTGGTCTGTCATCTTATAATAGAGACAGTAGATCTAGCTGGTCTGTCATATTATAATAGAGACAGTAGATCTAGCTGGTATGTCATCTTATAATAGAGACTATAGATCTAGCTGGTCTGTCATATTATAATAGAGACAGAGATCTAGCGGGTCTGTCATAATATAATAGAGACAGAGAACTAGCTGGTCTGTCATAATATAATAGAGACAGTAGATCTAGCTGGTCTGTCATCTTATAATAGAGACAGTAGATCTAGCTGGTCTGTCATAATATAATAGAGACAGTAGATCTAGCTGGTATGTCATCTTATAATAGAGACAGTAGATCTAGCTGGTCTGTCATAACATAATAGAGACAGTAGATCTAGCTGGTATGTCATCTTATAATAGAGACAGTCGATTCTAGCTGGTCTGTCATATTATAATAAAGACAGTAGATCTAGCTGGTCTGTCATATTTTAATAGAGACAGTAGATCTAGCTGGTATGTCATATTATAATAGAGACAGTAGATCTATCTGGTCTGTCATAATATAATAGAGACAGTAGATCTAGCTGGTCTGTCATAATATAATAGAGACAGTAGATCTAGCTGGTCTGTCATATTATAATAGAGACAGTAGATCTAGCTGGTCTGTCATATTATAATAGAAACAGTAGATCTAGCTGGTCTGTCATAACATAATAGAGACAGTAGATCTAGCTGGTCTGTCATAATATAATAGAGACAGTAGATCTAGCTGGTCTGTCATAATATAATAGCGACAGTAGATCTAGCTGGTATGTCATCTTATAATAGAGACAGTAGATCGAGCTGGTCTGTCATATTATAATAGAGACAGTAGATCTAGCTGGTCTGTCATTGTATAATAGAGACAGTAGATCTAGCTGGTATGTCATATTATAATAGAGACAGTAGATGTAGCTGGTATGTCTTAATATAATAGAGACAGTAGATCTAGCTGGTCTGTCATATTATAATAGAGACAGTAGATCTAGCTGGTCTGTCATATTATAATAGAGACAGTAGATCTAGCTGGTCTGTCATAACATAATAGAGACAGTAGATCTAGCTGGTCTGTCATATTATAATAGAGACAGTAGATCTAGCTGGTCTGTCATAATATAACAGAGACAGTAGATCTAGCTGGTCTGTCATCTTATAATAGAGACAGTAGATCTAGCTGGTCTGTCATCTTATAATAGAGACAGTAGATCTAGCTGGTCTGTCATAATATAATAGAGACAGTAGATCTAGCTGGTCTGTCATAGTATAATAGAGACAGTAGAACTAGCTGGTCTGTCATAATATAATAGAGACAGTAGATCTAGCTGGTCTGTCATAATATAATAGAGACAGTAGATCTAGCTGGTCTGTCATAATATAATAGAGACAGTAGATCTAGCTGGTCTGTCATAATATAATAGAGACCGTAGATCTAGCTGGTATGTCATCTTATAATAGAGACAGTAGATCTAGCTGGTCTGTCATATTATAATAGAGACAGTAGATCTAGCTGGTCTGTCATCTTTATAATAGAGACAGTAGATCTAGCTGGTCTGTCATATTATAATAGAGACAGTAGATCTAGCTGGTCTGTCATATTATAATAGAGACAGTAGATCTAGCTGGTCTGTCATAATATAATAGAGACAGTAGATCTAGCTGGTCTGTCATCTTATAATAGAGACAGTAGATCTAGCTGGTCTGTCATATTATAATAGAGACAGTAGATCTAGCTGTATGTCATCTTATAATAGAGACAGTAGATCTAGCTGGTCTGTCATAACATAATAGAGACAGTAGATCTAGCTGGTATGTCATCTTATAATAGAGACAATCGTTCTAGCTGGTCTGTCATATTATAATAAAGACAGTAGATCTAGCTGGTCTGTCATATTTTAATAGAGACAGTAGATCTAGCTGGTATGTCATATTATAATAGAGACAGTAGATCTATCTGGTCTGTCATATTATAATAGAGACAGTAGATCTAGCTGGTCTGTCATAATATAATAGAGACAGTAGATCTAGCTGGTCTGTCATATTATAATAGAGACAGTAGATCTAGATGGTCTGTCATATTATAATAGAAACAGTAGATCTAGCTGGTCTGTCATAACATAATAGAGACAGTAGATCTAGCTGGTCTGTCATAATATAATAGAGCCAGTAGATCCAGCTGGTCTGTCATAATATAATAGCGACAGTAGATCTAGCTGGTATGTCATCTTATAATAGAGACAGTAGATCGAGCTGGTCTGTCATATTATAATAGAGACAGTAGATCTAGCTGGTCTGTCATTGTATAATAGCGACAGTGGTCTAGCTGGTATGTCATATTATAATAGAGACAGTAGATGTAGCTGGTATGTCTTAATACAATAGAGACAGTAGATCTAGCTGGTCTGTCATATTATAATAGAGACAGTAGATCTAGCTGGTATGTCATCTATAATAGAGACAGTAGATCTAGCTGGTCTGTCATAATATAATAGAGACAGTAGATCTATCTGTCTGTCATATTATAAAAGAGACAGATCTAGCTGGTCTGTCATAATATAATAGAGACAGTAGATCTAGCTGGTCTGTTACAATATAATGTGAGACAGTAGATCTAGCTGGTCTGTCATCTTATAATAGAGACAGTAGATCTAGCTGGTCTGTCATATTATAATAGAGACAGTAGATCTAGCTGGTCTGTCATAATATAATAGAGACAGTAGATCTAGCTGGTCTGTCATAATATAATAGAGACAGTAGATCTAGCTGGTCTGTCATATTTTAATAGAGACAGTAGATCTAGCTGGTATGTCATATTATAATAGAGACAGTAGATCTATCTGGTCTGTCATATTATAATAGAGACAGTAGATTAGCTGGTATGTCATAATATAATAGAGACAGTAGATCTAGCTGGTCTGTCATATTATAATAGAGACAGTAGATCTAGATGGTCTGTCATATTATAATAGAGACAGTAGATCTAGCTGGTCTGTCATAACATAATAGAGACAGTAGATCTAGCTGGTCTGTCATAATATAATAGAGCCAGTAGATCCAGCTGGTCTGTCATAATATAATAGCGACAGAGAACTAGCTGTATGTCATCTTATAATAGAGACAGTAGATCGAGCTGGTCTGTCATATTATAATAGAGACAGTAGATCTAGCTGGTCTGTCATATTATAATAGTGACAGTGGGTCTAGCTGGTATGTCATATTATAATAGAGACAGTAGATGTAGCTGGTCTGTCTTAATACAATAGAGACAGTAGATCTAGCTGGTCTGTCATATTATAATAGAGACAGTAGATCGAGCTGGTCTGTCATATTATAATAGAGACAGTAGATCTAGCTGGTCTGTCATAATATAAAGATAGAGACAGTAGATCTATCTGTCTGTCATATTATAAAAGAGACAGTAGATCTAGCTGGTCCTGTCATAATATAATAGAGACAGTAGATCTAGCTGGTCTGTCATAACATAACAGGTAGCAGATCTAGCTGGTCTGTCATAACATAATAGAGCCAGTAGATCCAGCTGGTCTGTCATAATATAATAGAGACGGTAGATCTAGATGGTATGTCATCTTATACACAGAGCATTAAGTAGATCGAGCTGGTACCTGTCATAACATAACAGAGACAGATCTAGCTGGTTCGTCACAATATAATAGAGACAGTGGGTCTAGCTGGTATGTCATATTATAATAGAGACAGTAGATGTAGCTGGTCTGCTCATAATATGGGCAGCTAGAAGACAGTAGATCTAGCTGGTCTGTCATAATATAATAGAGACAGTAGATCGAAATAGTTGTCTGTCATATTATAAAAGCAGACAGTAGATCTAGCTGGTCTGTCATAATATAATATAGATTGCAGATCTAGCCAATGGTCGTCATAACATAACAGTATATAGTAGATCAGCTGGCCCGTCATAGCATAATAGAGATAGAACTAGCTGGTCAAATAAGTACATAATAGAGACAGCAGATCGAGCTGGTCTGTCATCTTTATAATAGAGAGACAGTAGACTGGTCTCACAGTATTATAAAGAGATAGTAGATCTAGCTGGTATGTCATCTTATAAGGTGACAGTAGATCTAGCTATTCATTGGCATATAACAGAAGAAAATCTAGCTGGTCTGTCATATAATAGAGAACAGAACCAGCTGGTCTGTCATGGAATATAATAGACATGCAGACTATTATCATATATTATACAGACAGCAGATTCAGCTTTCGGTATGTCATCTTATAATATAGATACAGTAGACTCTAGCTGGTCTGTCATATTATAATAGAGCATAGAGATCAGCTGGTCTGTCATAATATAAGAGACAGTGAATCATTTATATCTGTCATAATATAATAGAGACAGTAGATCTAGCTGGTCTGTCATATTATAATAGAGACAGTAGATCTAGCTGGTCTGTCATATTATAATAGAGACAGTAGATCTAGCTGGTCTGTCATATTATAATAGAGACTAGTGCTAGATCTAGCTGGTCTGTCATAATATAAATAGAGACAGTAGATCTAGCTGGTCTGTCATAATATAATAGAGACAGTAGATCTAGCTGGTCTGTCATAATATAATAGAGACAGTAGATCTAGCTGGTATGTCATCTTATAATAGAGACAGTAGATCTAGCTGGTCTGTCATATAATACAGTATCAGTAGACTAGTATAGATCTAGCTGGTCTGTCATAATATAATAGAGACAGTAGATCTAGCTGGTCTGTCATAATATAATAGAGACAGTAGATCCAGCTGGTCTGTCATATTATAATAGAGACAGTAGATCTAGCTGGTCTGTCATCTTATAATAGAGACAGTACGATCTAGCTGGTCTGTCATATTATAATAGAGACAGTAGATCTAGCTGGTCTGTCATAATATAATAGCGACAGTAGATCTAGCTGGTCTGTCATATTATAATAGAGACAGTAGATCTAGCTGGTCTGTCATATTATAATAGAGACAGTAGATCTAGCTGGTCTGTCATAGTATAATAGAGACAGTAGATCTAGCTGGTCTGTCATATTATAATAGAGACAGTAGATGCTAGCTGGTCTGTCATAATATAATAGAGACAGTAGACCATGACTCCACACAATAGACATAGATCTATTGGCAATGTCATCTATAATATACAAATAATCAATAATTCATCGTAATATAATATATATTGCAGATCTGTATTGTATCGCCAGACAAAAAGATAATATAGACTAGCCAATTTCTGTCATAATATAATAGAGCATTATGCAGATTCAGCTATCTATCAAATATAATAGGGAGATGTGGATCCAGTCATTGTCGCCAAAGCGTTATTGCAACTTGAACACCAGCACG
>NW_026286997.1:0-3226 GCF_023373465.1 Oncorhynchus keta | reverse complement strand
ATAGAGACAGTAGACCTAGCTGGTCTGTCATAATACAATAGAGACATAGAGACAGTAGACCAAGCTGGTCTGTCATAATATAATAGAGACAGTAGATCTAGCTGGTCTGTCAAAATATTATAGAGACCGTAGATCTAGCTGGTCTGTCATAAATATAATAGAGACAGTAGATCTAGCTGGTCTGTCATATTATAATACAGACAGTAGAACTAGCTGGTATGTCATAATATAATAGGGACAGTAGATCTAGCTGGTCTGTCATAATATAATAGAGACAGTGTATCTACCAGGTCTGTCATAATATAACAGAGACAGTAGATCTACCTGGTATGTCAAAATATAATAGAGACCGTATATCTAGCTGGTCTGTCATAATATAATAGAGACAGTAGATCTAGCTGGTCTGTCATAATATAATAGAGACAGTATATCTAGCTGGTCTGTCATAGTACAATAGAGACATAGAGACAGTAGACCTAGCTGGTCTGTCATAATATAATAGAGACAGTAGATCTAGCTGGTATGTCATAGTACAATAGAGATGGCATGACCACTTGTCTGCCTAATATAATATATATCAGCAGATCTAGCTGGTATGTCATAATATAATAGGGACAGTAGATCTAGCTGGTTCATTTATAATTATTAATTAGAGACAGTGTATCTACCAGGTCTGTCACAACATAACAGAGACAGTGTATCTACCAGGTCTGTCATATTATAACAGAGACAGTAGATCTAGCTGTTATGTCATAATATAATAGAGACAGTAGATCTAGCTGGTCTGTCATAATATAATAGAGACAATAGATCTAGCTGTCTGTCATATGATAATAGACAGTAGATCTAGCTGGTATGTCATAATATAATAGTGACAGTAGATCTAGCTGGTCTGTCATAATATAATATAGACAGTGCATCTACCAGGTCTGGTCATATAATATAATATACACAGTAGATCTAGTTGGTTCTGTCATAATACAATAGAGACAGTAGATTTAGCTGGTCTGTCATAACATAATAGAGACATAGAGACAGTAGATCTACCTGGTCTGTCAAAATATAATAGAGACAGTAGATTTAGTTGGTCTGTCATAATATAATAGAGACACTAGATCTAGCTGGTCTGTCATAATACAATAGAGACAGTAGATCTAGCTGGTCTGTCATAATATAATATAGAGACAATAGATCTAGCTGGTCTGTCATAATGCAACAGAGACAGTAGATCTAGCTGGTCTGTCATATTATAATAGAGACAATTGATCTAGCTGGTCTGTCATAATACAATAGCGAGGAATAGATCTAGCTGGTCTGTCATTTTATAATGGAGTCGGTATATCTACCTGGTCTCTCATAATATAATAGAGACAGTAGATCTAGCTGGTCTGTCATAATACAATAGAGGGCAGTAGATCTAGCTGGTCTGTCATAATAAAATAGACAGTAGATCTAGCTGGTCTGTCATAATATAATAGAGACAGTATATCTACCTGGTCTGTCATAATATAATAGAGACAGTAGATCTAGCTGGTCTGTCAAAATATAATAGAGACAGTAGATCTAGCTGGTCTGTCATAATATAATAGACACCGTATATCTGACCTGGTCTGTCATAGCATAATAGAGACAGTAGATCTAGCTGGTCTGTCATAGTATAATAGAGACATAGAGAGCTGGTCTGTCATTATATAATAGAGACTAGATCTACCTGGTCTGTCAAAATATAATAGAGACAGTATATTTATTTTGGTCTGTCATAATATAATAGACACTAGATCTAGCTGGTCTGTCATAATATAATAGATATAGTAGATCTAGCTCGGTCTGTCATATGATAATATATTGGTAGATCTAGCTATGTCATAATATAATAGTGACAGTAGATCTAGCTGGTCTGTCATAATATAATATAGACAGTAGATCTTGCTGGTCTGTCATAATATAATAGAGACTGTAGATCTAGCTGGTCTGTCATATTATAATAGAGACAATAGATCTAGCTGGTCTGTCATAATATAATAGACAGTAGATCTAGCTGGTCTGTCATAATACAATAGAGACAGTAGATCTAGCTGGTCTGTCATAATATAATAAAGACAGTATATCTACCTGGTCTGTCATTTTATAATAGAGACAGTAGATCTAGCTGGTCTGTCATGATATAATAGACACAGTAGATCTACTGTTCTTGTCATAATATAATAGAGACAGTAGATCTAGCTGGTCTGTCATAATATAATAGACACAGTAGATCTAGCTGGTCTGTCATAATATAATAGAGAGAGTCGATCTAGCTGGTCTGTCATAATATAATAGAGACAGTAGATCTAGCTGGTCTGTCATATTATAATAGAGACAATAGATCTAGCTGGTCTGTCATAATATAATAGACATTAGATCTAGCTGGTCTGTCATAATATAATAGACAGTAGATCTAGCTGGTCTGTCATAATATAATAGACACAGTAGATATAGCTGGTCTGTCATAATATAATAGAGACAGTATATCTACCTGGTCTGTCATAATACAATAGAGACAGTAGATCTAGCTGGTCTGTCATAATATAATAGAGACAGTAGATCTAGCTGGTCAGTCATAATACAATAGAGACAGTAGATATAGCTGGATTGTCATTATATAATGGAGACAGTATATCTACCTGGTCTGTCATAATATAATAGAGGCAGTAGATCTAGCTGGTCTGTCATAATGTAATAGACAGTAGATCTAGCTGGTCTGTCATAATTACAATAGAGACAGTAGATTTAGCTGGTCTGTCATAACATAATAGAGACATAGAGACAGTAGATTTAGCTGGTCTGTCATAATATAATAGAGACAGTATATCTACCTGGTCTGTCATTTTTATAATAGAGACAGTAGATTTAGTTGGTCTGTCATAATATAATAGAGACACTAGATCTAGCTGGTCTGGCATAATATAATATAGATAGTAGATCTAGCTGGTCTGTCATAATACAATAGAGACAGTAGATCTAGCTGGTCTGTCATGTTATAATAGAGACAATTGATCTAGCTAGTCTGTCATTATACAATAGCGAGAATAGATCTAGCTGGTCTGTCATTTTATAATGGAGTCGGTATATCTACCTGGTCTCTCATAATACAATAGAGACAGTAGATCTAGCTGGTCTGTCATAATAAAATAGACAGTAGATCTAGCTGGTCTGTCATAATATAATAGTCACAGTAGATCTAGCT
>NW_026286996.1:0-18578 GCF_023373465.1 Oncorhynchus keta | reverse complement strand
GGAGACGCGTGTCTGTGTGGGAGACGCGTGTCTGTGTGGGAGACGCGTGTCTGTGTGGGAGACGCGTGTCTGTGTGGGAGACGCGTGTCTGTGTGGGAGACGCGTGTCTGTGTGGGAGACGCGTGTCTGTGTGGGAGACGCGTGTCTGTGTGGGAGACGCGTGTCTGTGTGGGAGACGCGTGTCTGTGTGGGAGACGCGTGTCTGTGTGGGAGACGCGTGTCTGTGTGGGAGACGCGTGTCTGTGTGGGAGACGCGTGTCTGTGTGGGAGACGCGTGTCTGTGTGGGAGACGCGTGTCTGTGTGGGAGACGCGTGTCTGTGTGGGAGACGCGTGTCTGTGAGACGCGTGTCTGTGTGGGAGACGCGTGTCTGTGTGGGAGACGCGTGTCTGTGTGGGAGACGCGTGTCTGTGTGGGAGACGCGTGTCTGTGTGGGAGACGCGTGTCTGTGTGGGAGACGCGTGTCTGTGTGGGAGACGCGTGTCTGTGTGGGAGACGCGTGTCTGTGTGGGAGACGCGTGTCTGTGTGGGAGACGCGTGTCTGTGTGGGAGACGCGTGTCTGTGTGGGAGACGCGTGTCTGTGTGGGAGACGCGTGTCTGTGTGGGAGACGCGTGTCTGTGTGGGAGACATGTTTCCACTCACCACATTCTCCAGCGGCGCAGCACCAAACACCTTGAACAAAGCGTTGGGCTTGGAGGGAGAGATGCACAGAACTATGGCCTGTTGGCCAACTCTGGTGGTGTACTCATCCAGGGTGGCTCGCAGTTTCCTACAGACACAAAAACACCAGGAAAATCACTCAAACATGCTCTTTCTAGTCACGGGGACTATAAAAACAAATAGCCGTGATAAATGACTGTCATTCCATACTTCGATTAAAATAAAGAACCCACTTTCAGAAAAAACCAAATAATGACAAATAAAACTAAATAAAGTAGGATACTGTTCAGAATGACAAGAGAAAGTGGCAGGAAAACAGTGCCCTAGGTGAGTTCTGGAAGATTTTGGGGTCATAGACAGTTTTTATTTTTACCTTTATTTAACTAGACAAGTCAGTTAAGAACAAATTCTTATTTTCAATGACGGCCTAGGAACGGTGGGTTAACTAACTGCCTGTTCAGGGGCAGAACGACAGATTTGTACCTTGTCAGCTCGGGGATTTTAACTTGCAACCTTCAGGTTACTAGTCCAACACTCTAACCACTAGGCTACCCTGCCGTTCTGGGCCACTCACCTCAGAAGGCGTGTCTGTTGTCTCTTGCGGATGGACGGGTTGGACTCGAAGATGTGGGGCCTCTTGCGTTTCTTGCCTGTTGCTACGGCAGCAGCTGCAGCCATGCCTACTGGGCCTGTGAATAGAAATAAGACAGTTGAAATTGGAGCAGTTAGCGTTAGTGGTCTGACAGCACCATCTGCTGGTCAGGTATGTACATTACAACATGCATATGAAAAATTATCTATGGATAGGAAAGACAACTACTCTTTTAGGTAAGGGGATCAGTTCAAAGACTTGTCAATGTCATGTCTGAAATAAGTAGTTGGGGAAAAGATTCAGAAGAGTGTAGAACCCCCAAACTCAACTTTGGACCTGGATTCCAGGTCTACTGTATTTTCTTTCACTGTTCCCCTCTAATCAGGGACCGATTTAGGCCTGGGATACCAGGTGTGTCCTCAATTAATGATCAGGTGGAAGAGAAAACCAGCAGGCTCCGGACCTCACCGGGTCAGAGTTGAGTACCCCTGGTGTAGATATACATGTTATGTATAGAGCTGGTTATGATTGCCTACTCTACATGACAGGCAACCATGTCTTTCTGTTTACAACAGCATTCTGTAATTTTCATAAGGCGTGACCCTGATACAAGGGCCCCATGACCTAGCTTTGGCAGAACAGATCCTGAATACAGTAACCTCTTCAAGACAGAGAACAAAGCGCTCATTTCACTCTGCTACTATACTGTCCTCCATCATGCCAAAGACCCCTCCTCTCATTGGCCAGGGCTCACCTGCAGCTGCCAGGTGCGCGGTCATCTCGTCATTGCCGGCTGAGTGAAGGATGTCGGAGTCATCATAGGCGTCGTCGTCAGGGGATGAGGGAGAGTCCTCGTCGGCGCTCAGCATGCTGTGATCTGTGTACGTGGCCACATGTACCTGCTGCACGGCGTGCTCCTCGATGGTGGTCATGTGTTCAGTCTGGTGAACGTTGTGGTCCTCCATGGCGTGGTGCTAGCCTCAAACACTAACTGAAGAGAATAGAAAATAACTTATTCCATTCATTTTTTTGGTGTCTCGGCATGTAACAACCTGACACCACACACACAACATGCTGGGACGGCCATAGAGAAGAGCTCCTGCCTCCTGGAGCAGAGTTGGGGTTCATGTGCTTTACGGCAATAGTTAGCACATGGGATATTGATGCAAGTAACCCAGAGACACACACGCGTCATTCAGTGGTGTGTATAGGCCTACACCCACTTCTACTGTGATACTATCCCAGAAGGATGTTAACAGGGCTCAATGAAATAAAGCTTGTTATGTCGAGGGGCTATATATGAAAATGTGTACTAGCTAAATTTGTGATACATGACATAACTATTAATATTAGTAGTAATATTGTCAGTGTAGATGCATTGATGCATTGCGTCTGTAGTTATGTTCAATAAATGTAAATAGCATGTATAATGGCTGAGGTTGACTATATTCCAAATATGTTCATTCAAAGGCATGTATTACTTTACAACTCAAAAGGCCAATCGAGTATTGCACTGGGTGACCAATTAATGATAGATTTGGGGGTGGGAGGAGACAGGAAATGTAAAGATTGAATGTTGAATGGCTTGCATGATGCATCTTTATAAACTGTTATATAGCCCTACTATGAATTATTTGAGGGGAGAGAGGCTGCACCTAGACAGTAAGACAGACAGGGACAGGAATGGGCTTATCAATTGAGATTGTCTAACTAACAGTAACTCAAAATTAGGTTGCACTGATAAGCATTCTCGGTCTCTGCTATTAAATACTCGCGAAAGATGAGACGAATGCGAGCTATATTGATAACAGACCATAGCTACTAGCTAGCTAACGCTACCCAACCTGCCATTCAAATGGCGGTGGATAGACCACAACAAGCTAGCTGATTAGTGGCCAAGTTAGCAAATGTGTTTCGCTAACACTGTTTAACAGCGTTTCTGATCAAATGTTATGGTTATTTTACTAGCCATATAGTTAGCTATATGTTAGTTAGCTCCGATGGTGCTTCTAGATATGACAAGAACCTAAATAAACTATCATTAACGTTAGCTAGTAAGTCAACCATAAAAACGCAGTTGGTTAGCAAATGTCCAAGACACATTTCGCTAGAGAATTAGCTGGCCAAGCAGCTGTATTTAGCGACATACTGGACAATTGTGTAAAAACTATAACAATTATTGGAATCAGAATCCAAAATATTGCATGCTAACCAAGCATCGCATGCGATTACATGTGCTGTGCACTGTTAAGCTAAAATAACGCGACTACTGTAGCACCGAACCCGCCATCTCGAGCTACAACTGTAACAATACATAACAGGCCTAGCGGCCTACATCAACACCAACGCTATTGCTGCATTATCTCGACTTATTCTCGGTGTGCGCAAAGTGTACTGTCGTCAAAAATGCCAAATATGCGTTTTTTCCGTTTTCTCATCGGTATCTAAAACAATGTGCATATTTTCGCCCCTATGCTGCCGGGTTTGTTGGTGCGGCTGCGCCGGGGCTGAAATAGCTGGAGATTGCGCGGTAGGGCACTAACCTCAGAGCGGCTGCGCTACTTCGGGCCTGCGCCGTACGATGGGGCCTGGGAATCCGAGCTCTAATGGAGGACAAAGAACAGCCAGCCCGAAAACACACGGAAGCTGAAGCTCGGCGGTCCCGCTGATCTACCAGAACACCGGGCTAACCACGCCCCTTTCCAGTTAAAGATCACCGGCAAAAGTAGACTTTTCTTATTTGATAAAAAGTTAAACATATAGCAAATATTGTTTAGTATTCATTCAATATAATCCATATAGCTATGTTTATTTTGTCCGCAAAAAAATATACAGTATCGCCACCCCCCCCCCCTGAAATAAGTCGTTGTTTTTATAAACATCGCTAGCAAAAACAATACACGCAATTTGAATGACATACCTACTGTACAAAATAGGAGAATATCTTATATCTAATGATGTCAACTTTAAACAGCTGCTCGTATCGACAATGTGTTTAGAGTTACCTTTCTAGCTAATAGGCTTTGTTATAGTTTACAGTTCTTCTTCCAATTATAGTGTGGGGAGGTAATGGAAAAACTATCTACAAAACCTATTCATTTTAAAATGTTGATTACTTCTTGCGATTATCATTCACCTGATGATAAGACAAGACGTGGAAACCCTTTTTGCTAAGGTATTATAACGAGCCTGGGTTTGCGGATATTCCAGTATGTTTAGTTACCAGTTTGCCTGGAAGGGGGTCCCTGGGCAAGAAAAGGCTGAAGAGCCCTGGCCTTGATTAATGTAATATTTTGGGAGGTCCAAACGGGATAACGCCATTTCAATCTGAAACAGGGTTGCCAGAGCCGTTATTCTTCTTTAAACATTTGACTTTTGCCTAAATTGTGTTATTTGAATCAAATTGCATTGTTTTATCTGGTTGACAACATTGATTTGTGAACAATCATTGTTTATTCTCTATGTATAAGTCACTTTACTCCTACCTACATGTACAAAATACCTCGAATAACCTGTATCCCCGCACATTGACTCGGTACCGATACTCTCTGTATATAGCCTCGTTATTGTTATTTTATTGTGGTACTTTTTTACATTTATTTTTTAACTTTTTAAAATTTAGTAAATATTTTCTTAACTCTATTTTTTTTAACTGCATTGTTGGTTAAGGGCTTGTAAGTAAGAATTTCACGGTAAGGTTTACCTGTTTCTATTGTAGTCTAATTCAATACAATTACTCTTTTGACAACAAAATTGTTAATAAGGTTATACTAAATATGGCATAGCACAGTAGCCTACTGTGCTAAAAAAGCCTGATTCAAAGGGGAGATATAACACTAGCCCTGTTTATCAAGGGGAAATTAAAAACAACTAGGGTAAAGCCAAGCACATGTCAAAAGGCCTCCTGCTTCTACTACAGTTAATATGGTACAAAACTTGTGCTTGCTGCTACTACAGTTAATACGGTACAAAACCTACTTCTGCTATTACAGTTAACATGGTATACAACCTACTGCTGCTTCTGCAATTACTATGGTACATTACCTACCCTGCTGCTACTACAGTTAAACTGGTAGATAATCTACTGCTGCTACAGTTAATATGGTACAAAACTTATGCTTGCTGCTACTACAGTTAATACGGTACAAAACCTACTTCTGCTATTACAGTTAACATGGTATACAACCTACTGCTGCTTCTGCAATTACTATGGTACATTACCTACCCTGCTGCTACTACAGTTAAAATGGTACATAACCTACTTCTGCTGCTATTACAGTTAATATGGTAGATATCATACTGCTGCTATTACAGTTAATATGGTAGATAACCTACTGCTGCTGCTACAGTTAATATGGTAGATAATCTACTGCTGCTATTACAGTTAATATGGTAGATAACCTACTGCTGCTACTACAGTTAATATGGTAGATAACCTACTGCTGCTGCTACAGTTAATATGGTAGATAACCTACTGCTGCTATTACAGTTAATATGGTAGATAACTTACTGCTGCTACTACAGTTAATATGGTAGATAACCTACTGCTGCTGCTACAGTTAATATGGTAGATAACCTACTGCTGCTATTACAGTTAATATGGTAGATAACCTACTGCTGCTACTACAGTTAATATGGTAGATAACCTACTGCTGCTGCTACAGTTAATATGGTAGATAACCTACTGCTGCTATTACAGTTAATATGGTAGATAACTTACTGCTGCTACTACAGTTAATATGGTAGATAACCTACTGCTGCTGCTACAGTTAATATGGTAGATAACCTACTGCTGCTGCTACAGTTAATATGGTAGATAACCTACTGCTGCTGCTACAGTTAATATGGTAGATATCCTACGGCTGCTATTACAGTTAATATGGTAGATAACCTACTGCTGCTGCTATTACAGTTACTATGGTAGATATCCTACTGCTGCTATTACAGTTAATATGGTAGATAACCTACTGCTGCTGCTATTACAGTTAATATGGTAGATAACCTACTGCTGCTACTACAGTTAATATGGTAGATAACCTACTGCTGCTGCTACAGTTAATATGGTAGATAACCTACTTCTGCTGCTACAGTTAATATGGTAGATGCTACAGTTAATATGGTAGATAACCTACTGCTGCTATTACAGTTAATATGGTAGATAACCTACTTCTGCTGCTATTACAGTTAATATGGTAGATAACCTACTTATGCTGCTACAGTTAATATGGTAGATAACCTACTGCTGCTGCTACAGTTAATATGGTAGATATCCTATGGCTGCTATTACAGTTAATATGGTAGATAACCTACTGCTGCTGCTATTACAGTTACTATGGTAGATATCCTACTGCTGCTATTACAGTTAATATGGTAGATAACCTACTGCTGCTGCTACAGTTAATATGGTAGATAACCTACTGCTGCTACTACAGTTAATATGGTAGATAACCTACTGCTGCTGCTACAGTTAATATGGTAGATAACCTACTTCTGCTGCTACAGTTAATATGGTAGATGCTACAGTTAATATGGTAGATAACCTACTGCTGCTATTACAGTTAATATGGTAGATAACCTACTGCTGCTGCTACAGTTAATATGGTAGATAACCTACTTCTGCTGCTATAGTTAATATGGTAGATGCTACAGTTAATATGGTAGATAACCTACTGCTGCTATTACAGTTAATATGGTAGATAACCTACTGCTGCTGCTACAGTTAATATGGTAGATAACCTACTGCTGCTATTACAGTTAATATGGTAGATAACCTACTGCTGCTGCTACAGTTAATATGGTAGATAACCTACTGCTGATACTACAGTTAATATGGTAGATAACCTACTGCTGCTATTACAGTTAATATGGTAGATAACCTACTGCTGCTATTACAGTTAATATGGTAGATAACCTACTGCTGCTGCTACAGTTAATATGGTAGATAACCTACTGCTGCTGCTACAGTTAATATGGTAGATAACCTACTGCTGCTACTACAGTTAATATGGTAGATAACCTACTGCTGCTGCTACAGTTAATATGGTAGATAACGTACTGCTGCTATTACAGTTAATATGGTAGATAACCTACTGCTGCTACTACAGTTAATATGGTAGATAACCTACTGCTGCTACTACAGTTAATATGGTAGATAACCTACTGCTGCTGCTACAGTTAATATGGTAGATAACGTACTGCTGCTACTACAGTTAATATGGTACACAACCTTCTCCTGCTCCTATTCTTTATTTTACACGAGTTATTCCCTAATGAAGGCTAATGGTAATTGCCTAAAAATGCCTAGAAACTAGTTTACTGTACATGTAAAAATAGGCTTACCAGAAATGTTGGCTCAACTTAAAATAATATCTTTACTCTTTTACTTCTTTACAAATTTAGTTTGACAAATTTAGTCTCAACATGCTAAAACCAATAACTGCCATGATTTTGAACCCACTGAAGAGATCAACTGTTTCACAGTCCCAAAGCAGCCTCACAACTGAGCGTTGCTATTCTTTACCTTGCCCACAAAAGGGCAGTGTTGCATCACTAATCACTTCATGAGTCCAGCGTCTCCACTTCACAATAACAGGAGATGGCAGTAAAGGACCATTGAACCTGTCTCTCCACAGGTGCCTTGGCATCCATTCCAGATGATGGATGTTTTACATTAGTATGTGATGACAACAACGTATGTTTGTGTCCCACTAAATCTCAGCAAGTATCATATTCAAAAGCCGATGCAGGCCTCATAGTTTGTCTCAACGTTTCACAGCCCTGTGACCTTCGCGCCTCTTCGCCCCCTCCCCATCTCACAGCACAGTAGTAGACCTATAGGGACACATGTACAGTAGGCTATTCAGGACTGGAAATAAATGGCATATTCAGTTGAAACCTAAGTAGTGTAAGATATATAATATACTGTCAAATGTGTATCTGTACAATATGACACTAAAAATCCATTACACCTTTTCGACTGAGATCAACCAACAGAGAAATTCGGGCAGACAGCGTCTGTCTGTCATAGCTCAATGTCACACCTGAAGTGAAGGTATGACACTTAAGAATGAGCCATGTCCTCGTCACTAACCATTCTGTCCCTGTACCCATCCCCTTCCGCTGGGCTGTGGTGGGGAGGTGTAGATAAGCCCTGCAGCCTGGGGGGCTGGGATCAATAAGAGCTGTAATTGCTTAGCTGGAAGTGAGGATAATTGTAGGTAATTGTGTGGGCCAGTAGCTTAGCAGGGGCGAGGTGAGGAGGGGGAGGACGGAGAAAGGAGAGGAAGGAGAGGCTTTGGGGTTAATGGGTCCTAGGCTAGCCTATGTCTCTGTCTGTGTGTCTGGCTGCATGTCTATCTATCTGTCTGTCTGTCTGTCTGGCTGGATGCTTGTCTGTCTGTCTGGCTGGCTGGCTGCTTGTCTGTCTGTGTATGTGTGGCTGGCTGGCCGTCTGGCTCTATCCATCTGTCTGTCTTACTGTCTGTTTGAGGCTCGCCCAGTGGGGGTTGAATGTCCACAGGAGCTATAGCCTCTAAAATCTCTGTCTATCTCGGTCTCTCAGTTTCTCTCACTAACCACATTAACATGTTTTCATGCGCACACTATTCCGGATAGTAGCTCATATCCCACTGAAGGTCTTATTTGGGATAAGCTGTTTCCATGCATCTTTGATATCCCACTCACGAGTATCCATGTAACCATGAATATACAGAATATTGTTCATTTAACTTCATATGGGTTAAATGGAATAGTAAGTGAAATGTGGACACTAACTGTTAGCCTATAAACTCTTACAGCTTAATATAATATTAACTCCTGCAGAATGATGCATTTCTTGCAGTAAAATGATACAAAAAATGTTAATTTTGTCTTGGGAACAGGTGTGGAGAAATATGATTTCTTTCTTTCAGCATCTCTTGACAACATGTGAATGGGCGTGTAATGTGTTATCTTTGACTCTTTTATGTAAGCAGACAGTCTTATCAGAAACGTGTTTGATCATTTTCTCAACGTTTAATTTCCTTACAATGGTCAAATTGATTACATTTTACACAGGACCACTCTTTCCACTGTTTTGGAGTTATTGCCTTTTCTCCCTGGTACATAAAATAAAAATAAAAATGTAGCGATGTTAAATAGATTACCATATCCATTCTATCAATGTAAGACATTGTTCTTGTGAGCACTACTTTATTTGGTCATCGGGCAACAAGTTATGACAGAAGATAAGCTGCATGTATCTAACTATAGTTCACAAACATAATGGCCTACCAAATGTCATAAAATATAATATGACCTACCAAATGTCATAAAATATAATATGACCTACCAAATGTCGGAAAATATCATATGACCTACCAAATGTCTGAAATTATAATATGACCTACCAAATGTCAGAAAATATAATATGACCTACCAAATGTCGGAAAATATCATATGACCTACCAAATGTCTGAAATTATAATATGACCTACCAAATGTCTGAAACTATAATATGACCTACCAAATGTCAGAAACTATAATATGACCTACCAAATGTCTGAAACTATAATATGACCTACCAAATGTCTGAAACTATAATATGACCTACCAAATGTCAGAAACTATAATATGGCCTACCAAATGTCTGAAACTATAATATGACCTACCAAATGTCTGAAACTATAATATGACCTACCAAATGTCAGAAACTATAATATGACCTACCAAATGTCTGAAATTATAATATGACCTACCAAATGTCTGAAATTATAATATGGCCTACCAAATGTCTGAAATTATAATATGACCTACCAAATGTCGGAAACTATAATATGACCTACCAAATGTCTGAAATTATAATATGACCTACCAAATGTCTGAAATTATAATATGGCCTACCAAATGTCGGAAACTATAATATGGCCTACCAAATGTCTGAAATTATAATATGACCTACCAAATGTCTGAAACTATAATATGGCCTACCAAATGTCTGAAATTATAATATGACCTACCAAATGTCTGAAATTATAATATGACCTACCAAATGTCAGAAACTATAATATGACCTACCAAATGTCTGAAATTATAATATGACCTACCAAATGTCGGAAATTATAATATGACCTACCAAATGTCTGAAATTATAATATGACCTACCAAATGTCTGAAATTATAATATGACCTACCAAATGTCTGAAATTATAATATGACCTACCAAATGTCTGAAATTATAATATGACCTACCAAATGTCTGAAATTATAATATGACCTACCAAATGTCAGAAACTATAATATGACCTACCAAATGTCTGAAACTATAATATGGCCTACCAAATGTCTGAAATTATAATATGACCTACCAAATGTCTGAAACTATAATATGGCCCACCAAATGTCTGAAATTATAATATGGCCTACCAAATGTCTGAAATTATAATATGGCCTACCAAATGTCAGAAATTATAATATGACCTACCAAATGTCTGAAATTATAATATGACCTACCAAATGTCTGAAACTATAATATGACCTACCAAATGTCTGAAACTATAATATGACCTACCAAATGTCTGAAACTATAATATGACCTACCAAATGTCTGAAACTATAATATGACCTACCAAATGTCTGAAACTATAATATGACCTACCAAATGTCTGAAATTATAATATGACCTACCAAATGTCTGAAACTATAATATGACCTACCAAATGTCTGAAATTATAATATGACCTACCAAATGTCGGAAATTATAATATGACCTACCAAATGTCTGAAACTATAATATGAACTACCAAATGTCTGAAACTATAATATGACCTACCAAATGTCTGAAATTATAATATGACCTACCAAATGTCGGAAACGGCCAGAGCCAGCGTTCGGCAATCAAAGCTGTATCAGAGGCGGCAGAAGGCAGCAGTCAGTGGCTCTGGATGAAGAGGAAAGACCCCAGCTGGGCCCTGAAGTGAGAGGGCCAGGAGGTATGCGGTCAACAAGGGAGGTATGCGGACTCAGGGAGGAGGACGCCCCTGCCATGCATAGTCCCATGGGATGTTGGCTATCAACAACAAGGCAACTCCTATGACTAATTGGGAATGGGACGCAAGCGTAGGATTGATCACCCTGCCGCTGGCCGCCTTTGGGGAGGGTGTATAGTGTGAAAGGCCGAAACACCCTAGGAACCAAAGGTACACTACTGACGATGCGCTCCCCAAATTTCACCACGCTCACTGTTCATTAACTCTTGGAAGTGCTTGCACAAAGGATAGTAACATCTCATCCTGTGTTCTTGGAATCTGGCCTACCAAATGTCTGAAACTATAATATGACCTACCAAATGTCAGAAACTATAATATGGCCTACCAAATGTCTGAAACTATAATATGACCTACCAAATGTCTGAAACTATAATATGGCCTACCAAATGTCAGAAACTATAATATGGCCTACCAAATGTCAGAAACTATAATATGACCTACCAAATGTCTGAAATTATAATATGACCTACCAAATGTCTGAAACTATAATATGACCTACCAAATGTCAGAAACTATAATATGACCTACCAAATGTCAGAAACTATAATATGACCTACCAAATGTCAGAAACTATAATATGACCTACCAAATGTCTGAAACTATAATATGGCCTACCAAATGTCAGAAACTATAATATGACCTACCAAATGTCTGAAACTATAATATGACCTACCATATGTCTGAAACTATAATATGACCTACCAAATGTCTGAAACTATAATATGACCTACCAAATGTCTGAAACTATAATATGACCTACCAAATGTCTGAAACTATAATATGACCTACCAAATGTCTGAAACTATAATATGACCTACCAAATGTCTGAAACTATAATATGACCTACCAAATGTCAGAAGTTATAAGAAGAAAGTGTCTAAATTTGGGGTGAAAGTAGCCAGTAGGCTATACAGTCCAGTACGGTCTATCAGCAAAATAAATGTTGATGGAATTATAGTGGAAGGAAGTGCGCAGGTCTACTTTTTTGACAATCAGATGAAAACATCATCACACAGCGCAACTCAGCCTGCGCAGACCGTGAAAAACAACAGCAAATGGGATAAGATGTTTACATGCCACAGTATCCTATCTATGATCAGCATGTTCCAGACATGTTATCTGGGTTTATCATAACCGAGATACAAGCTTGTTCGGGTTATTGTAAACGGCATATGATGTTTACATGTGTCAACTAAAAAACATAATACTTGAGTATCCCGAATAATAACGGGAGATTGGTGTGCATGTAAACGTGGTCTCTGTCGGTCAACGTCTCGTCGCAATAACCATATGCGTATAGGATTTATTAGATAATAGCCTTACCATATCAATCGTACAGTATCCAACCTACCTACGCGCCCACTGACTGCCGAGTGGCGCATCGGTATAAGGCACTGCATATCAGTGCTAAAGGCCTCACTATAGACCTTGTTTAGATTCTAGGCTGTATTACAACCGGCCGTGTTTGGGAGTCCCATAAAGCGACGCACAATTGGCCCATCATCGTTAGTTCTGAACTGACTTGCCTGGTTACATTTTTAAAAAAGAGTTATGGATTATAATGAAGGCATTGTAGGGCATGTCTTCTATGAGTAGGCCGTGTATCAGGTTGTCTGCCCAAGAAATATATATAAAAAACAAGCAGGATCCCAACTAGTTGACCATTTATGCAGTCTTCCGATAACACCTCCCAGGACCTGAGATGAGATTCGAATTCAAAGTCAAGTTTGATTCCCACGGCTTTCGAGGAGCAGGTGCAATGACATCCCCTTGATGAACAACAGGGGGCAGTAAAGCACCACATATAAAACGAAATAAAATGCTGAGTGGGAACAACTGAAATAGCATCTCTAAAGAGTCATACTGACTTATTTGAAACACGAATATTTGCGTGCAATTTTACTTTGAGAATAATTGCAGATTGTTGTAATCGCTGTCGAGGTCATTGTGACCATGTTCGAGGAGTTGTAATTGCTTTGCAAAAATAACTTATTGTTGGATCTAGCAGAATGTACAGCCTCTGTACTGAGTGACTTCCATTTGTTGCATAACTTTTCCCCTTCTATTTGATCTATCTGTTGCCCATAAGCAGGGCGTTCTTAACACATCCACAATGTAACTGTTAAAAATAAAGATATCCAATCAACACAATAGGATGGGCTATTCTGGATAGGCAAATGTCACAATGTATTTCAGGAGGCTGTAGTTTATCCACTCTACATCCGTTTGCATGGGTTTTACAGTGTCACTTTAGGTATATTGTTATAGTGTTACATCACATTATTATTGAGCTTTTGCATTTTATTTTATTTCAGATGGTCCAGCATCATCCTCAGACAATTGCTTTCATTTTTGGTCTAATTCCTTTTTCTTGAAAAAAGGCTTAAAATAAAGTTTAAAATCCTGGTCATGTGACATGATTAACTCAAACACAGGACATCCAGATCATGTGACATGATTAACCCAAACACAGGAAATCCAGATCATGTGACATGATTAACCCAAACACAGGAAATCCAGATCATGTGACATGATTAACCCAAACACAGGAAATCCAGATCATGTGACATGATTAACCCAAACACAGGAAATCCAGATCATGTGACATGATTAACCCAAACACAGGAAATCCAGATCATGTGACATGATTAACCCAAACACAGGAAATCCAGATCATGTGACATGATTAACCCAAACACAGGAAATCCAGATCATGTGACATGATTAACCCAAACACAGGAAATCCAGATCATGTGACATGATTAACCCAAACACAGGAAATCCAGATCATGTGACATGATTAACCCAAACACAGGAAATCCAGACGAGACAGTTGAATGGGAGATAGGATGGGTCGATGGAGAGGTGAACGCATGGTGGATAGATGGACACACCGATAGACAGATGAGTGGACGGAGGATGGATATGCCATTGATCATCCTCTGCACCAGGGACAGCGTTTCCAGATGGCTGCTCCACATCAAAGTGTTCCTACCTGCTCAGAGATGAAAGACAAACTCTATTTAACTATCAAGTTGGTCTCCTTTAACCCTACGTGGACACCTGTAACATCTCTATGTTGATGTCTAACATCTAACGCTATAAGGACGGATGTGGCCATTCACGAGTGGCCATGGAATTTGAGTCGTCAGAATAGAAACACAATGTTCCCCAGTGACATTAGCTATCACTATGAGTGAGGAAGGGAGAAATAGCTGCATCAAATAATCTAATGTTATTGTTTTCTGTGGTAACTTCTTGCTAGGTGAGATTCCTCTCTGTCATCATCTCTAATCTCCATGTCTCTTTTTCTCTCTCTCTCTGTTTCATGTCTCCTTCCTCACTCAGACAGAAGGCCTTGGCATGGAACACATAGAGAAAATATTTTTCCAATCAGAAAGGACGAGCGAGAGAGAGAGCTGGAGAGAGGTTTGTATCTCACGTATTTGTTATGCACTACCAAGTCAAAGCCCTGCCTTTATCCGCCACAAACACACACCTCCTGTTGTCAATGGAAACAGGGAGGACTGGAAGAGAGGGAGCTGGACACAGAAATAGAGAGAGAAGGAGAGGGGATGAAGGAGAGGAACAAACAGCTATTAAGTGCATCTATAGCCCTCTGTTAGGGTTTACATCCTTCAGGCGATGTTCTCCTGTTTAATGGCAATGTCATGTAGAGAATGAACTCCACTTACAGATTCATGATAGTATTTATCAGAGGCAGGTCTTGTAGATGGTGAAGGGAGGGAGGGATGGAGGGAAGAAAGCCAGTATGCCATGATCCCATGTATACTGAACAACAATCTAAATGCAAGTTCAAAGATTTGATTTCACACAAGGAAATCAGTCAATTGAAATGTATTAATCAGGCCCTAATCTATGGATTTCACATTACTAGGCAGGGGTGCAGCTCTGGGTGGGCCTTGGAGGGCATAGGCCCCACTCACTGGGGAGCCAGACCCACTCACTGGGGAGCCAGACCCAGCCAATCAGAATTAATTTATCCACAAAAAAGGGCTTTATTAAAGACAAAAATACTCCTCAGCAACAAAAAAAAATGACAATCCTGCAGGTGAAGAAGCTGGATGTGGAGATCCTGGGCTGGCTTGGTCTGTGGTTGTGAGACTGGTTGGACGTACTGCCAAATTCTCTAAAACAACTTTGAAGGCAGCTTATGGTAGAGAAATTAACATTCAATTCTCTGGCACAGCTCTGGTGGACATTCTTGCAGTCAGCATGCCAATTACACGCTCCCTCAAAACCTGAGACATATGTGGCATTGTGTAACAAAACTGCACATTTTAGAGTGTCCTTTTATTGTCCAGAGCACAAGGTGCACTTGTATAATCAGCTACTTGATATGTCACACCTGTTAGGTGGATGGATTATCTTGGCAAAGGAGAAATGCTCACTAGCAGGGATTTAAAGAAATTTGTGCACATAATTTGAGAGAAATAAGCTTTTTATGCATATGGAATATTTCTGGGATCTTTTATTTCAGCTCATGAAACATGGGACCAACACTTTACATGTTGCGTTGATATTTTTGTTCAGTTGAGTTTTCCAAAAAAACAGTGCAGGTTTTACTTAGATATTAAGGGCAAGTAGCAGTGAGGTGGTCTGGAGGGAGAGGGGGATGGCGGAATAGAGAGGGAAAAGAGAGACAGATTGCCGTGATCCTATTTTCCAACAACACCTCCCAGATGTTCCCACCTGGCTCCTGCTCCAAAATGTCTGGCCGCCAAACAAGTGGTTGGGCGGAGCTAAAAGGGGCTCTGTCTCCACAGTGAACTCTTCATTTAAGGCCTTGGAGAGGGAACCATAGCGCCCCTGACACGGGTGTCACTGCTGTGACCATTGCTCAAGAGGGTGACATTTTCAGCTGTGCAGGTGTAATGACCGAGCACGAGCAAAGTGAGAAACTAACCAGGGGAATAACAGAAAGAAAGGAGGAGGGAGATAAGGGGGAAAACTCTGATAGCAACTAACAGACTGTAGATGCCAACACCTCACTCTCTCACACACCTATCCCAGCCTGCTCTCCTCTCCTTCAGTGGCTGACACTAACAGTCCAAGTGGTTTATGGGGCTCTGCTCCTGTCTCAGAGGGCGACGTTGGGATGAGACCACTCGTCGCCCATCCCTCCAGTCCCATGAAGAGATTGTGGGTATAACCCAGTGGTGGGGATACTGCATGTGTGTTAAACTTACATCATCACCCAGATACGTTTTAAACATGTTGTGTTAACAACTTCTAACGTGTTTGAGATGCTCAAAAAGTTTAGTAAGCCTTGTAAGGCATCCTCTTATTTACCGATTAACTCTCAGAAAATGTTATTAGTCACAAACTACACAGGCACAAGCACTGTGACCTTGGCACTCATCATCGGAAAATGCATAATAACAGCCCGATAATAGATTTACCTGCCAACTCCTATTTTGACTCAAGTTTTGACTCGAGTGTCACATCATTTTAAATGTTGAAGAAACTGTTGTTTTGACACCCATGGCTCTTTCGTTGCTTAACGGATAAATATTTTGCAGTTTGACTTAATGAGCTTCATTAAATGATGACTCATACGCCTATGAGGTTGAATGGCTCTTATTTCCATATTTTCCCCTCTCTTTTTTCCGCTGGTAATCCATCTTCTCTGTTTTTCAGAGTTCTGACAGTGTCTGGCCAAATCCTTTCAAAAATAAATGGTGTTTGATAGTGTTAGTTTTTTGAATAAACACATGATTCAACACAAAGGCTCCATGGTACGACAAGTATCCTAGTGGTTAGATTGGTGAGCCAGCAACCAGAGGGTTGCCAGTTTGAATCCTGGGTCTGACTGGAAACATGTGTTGGGAAGTCAGCTGGTAACTGCCCAGTGTGGCAGCCCCCTGCACCTCTACAAAAAAACTGTATATACACTGAGTGTAGAAAACATTAGGAACTCCTTCCGAATATTGAGTTGCACCCCCTGTTGCCCTCAGAACAGCCTGAATTCATTGGGGCAGGGATTCTAGGTGTCAAAAGCGTTCCACAGGGATGCTGGCCCATGTTGACTCCAATGTTTCCCACAGTTGTCTCAAGTTGGCTGGATGTTCTTTGGGTGGTGGACCATTCTTGATACACACGGGAAACTGTTGAGTGTGAACATTCTAATCAAATCAAATGTATTTATATAGCCCTTCGTACATCAGCTGATATCTCAAAGTGCTGTACAGAAACCCAGCCTAAAACCCCAAACAGCAAGCAATGCAGGTGTAGAAGCACGGTGGCTAGGAAAAACTCCCTAGAAAGGCCAAAACCTAGGAAGAAACCTAGAGAGGAACCAGGCTATGTTGGGTGGCCAGTCCTCTTCTGGCTGTGCCGGGTGGAGATTATAACAGAACATGGCCAAGATGTTAAAATGTTCAGAAATGACCAGCATGGTCAAATAATAATAATCACAGGCAGAACAGTTGAAACTGGAGCAGCAGCACGGCCAGGTGGACTGGGGACAGCAAGGAGTCATCATGTCAGGTAGTCCTGAGGCATAGTCCTAGGGCTCAGGTCCTCAGAGAGAGAGAAAGAAAGAGAGAATTAGAGAGAGCATACTTAAATTCACACAGGACACCAGATAGGACAGGAGAAGTACTCCAGATATAACAAACTGACCCTAGCCCCCCGACACATAAACTACTGCAGTATATAGTAAATACTGGAGGCTGAGACCGGAGGGGTCAGGAGGCACTGTGGCCCTAAATGATGACACCCCCGGACAGGACCAAACAGGAAGGATATAACCCCACCCACTTTGCCAAAGCACAGCCCCCACACCACTAGAGGGATATCTTCAACCACCAACTTACCATCCTGAGACAAGGCCGAGTATAGCCCACAAAGATCTCCGCCACAGCACAACCCAAGGGAGGGCGCCAACCCAGACAGGAAGATCACGTCAGTGACTCAACCCACTCAAAAACCCAGCAGCGTTGCAGTTCTTGACACACTCAAACCAGTGTTACTGGATGGAAACTACCAGTGTAATGGCTGTGCTCAATGTAATGGCACTTATATATGTAGATCCTTTAAACACCACCAAACAGGGAAACAGATCCCAATCAAAGGTGTTATTACGTGCTCCACTAAGACAGTTATTTATCTTATAACTTGTCCTTGTGGTAAACATTATGTAGGTAAAACAAAGCGCAAATTAAATTTCAGAGTATCGTAGCACCATTAGGTGCAAAAAGAATAGGTGTTCTACTCTGCTTGCCAACACCTCGTCTGAATAGGTGTTCTACTCTGCTAGCATCATCTGAATAGGTGT
>NW_026286995.1:0-24184 GCF_023373465.1 Oncorhynchus keta | reverse complement strand
CATTATATTTCCCTGGTCTACCATCTACTGTCAATCTTCATTAACCTGGTCTACCATCTACTGTCATTATATTACCCTGGTCTACCTTCTGCTGTCATTATATTACCTGGTCTACAATCTACTGTCATTATATTAACCTGGTCTACCATCTACTGTCATTATATTACCCTGGTCTACCATCTACTGTCATTATATTACCCTGGTCTCTACTGTCATTAAATTACCCTGGTCTACCATCTACTGTCATTATATTTCCCTGTTCTACCATCTACTGTCATATCTATTAGCAACCTGGTCTACCATCTGTCATTATATTGCCCTGGTCTACCTTCTACTGTCATTATATTACCTGGTCTACCATCTACTGTCATTATATTACCCTGGTCTACCATCTACTGTCATTATATTACCCTGGTCTACCATCTACTGTCAATCTATTAACCTGGTCTACCCTCTACTGTCATCATATACCTAGTCTACTTTCTCTGTCATTAAATTACCTGGTCTACCCTCTACTGTCATTATATTACACTGGTCTACCCTCTACTGTCATTATATTACCCTGGTCTAACATCTACTGCCATTATATTACCCTGGTCTACCTTCTACTGTCATTATATTACCCTGGTCTACCATCCATTGTCATTATATTACCCTGTCTACCATCTACTGTCATTTATATTACCTGGTCTACCATCTACTGTCAATATATTACTCTGGTCTACTTTCTACTGTCATTTATATTACCCTAGTCTACTTTCTACTGTCATTAAATTACCTGGTCTACCCTCTACTGTCATTATATTACCCTGGTCTACCCTCTACTGTCATTATATTACCCTGATCTACCATCTACTGTCATTATATTTCCCTGGTCTACCATCTACTGTCAATCTATTAACCTGGTCTACCATCTACTCTCATTATATTACCCTAGTCTACTTTCTACTGTCATTAAATTACCCTGGTCTACCATCTACTGTCATTATATTACCCTGGTCTACCCTCTACTGTCATTATATTACCCTGGTCTACCATCTACTGTCATTATATTAACCTGGTCTACCATCTACTGTCATTACATTACCCTGGTCTACCATCTACTGTCATTATATTACCCTGGTCTACCATCTACTGTCATTATATTACCCCTGGTCTCCCACTGTCTTCGTACCCTGGTCTACCATCTATGTCATTATATTACCCTGGTCTACCATCTACTGTCATTATATTACCCTGGTCTACCATCTACTGTCATTATATTACCCTGGTCTACTTTCTGCTGTCATTAAATTACCTGGTCTACCCTCTACTGTCATTATATTACCCTGGTCTACCCTCTGCCTATACTGTCATTGGGTAAGTAATCCTTCTCACCCCCCCCAACAAGATTTATGCAAGTGGCTGTTCCACTGGTTGTCCTCTGGATAAGGCGTCTGCTAAATTGTAAATCATAAATTATATTACCCTGATCTACCATCTAAATGTAAATTATATTACCCTGGTCTGCCATCTACTGTCATTATATTACCTGGTCTGCTGTCATTATATTACCTGTCTACCATCTACTGTCATTATATTACCCTGGTCTACCTTCTACTGTCATTATATTACCCTAGTCTACTTTCTATGTCATTAATTACCTGGTCTACCATCTACTGTCAACCTGGTCTACCATCTACTGTCATTATATTACCCTGGTCTCTTCTGTCATTAAATTACCTGGTCTACCATCTACTGTCATTATATTAACCTGGTCTACCATCTACTGTCATTATATTACCCTGGTCTACCATCTACTGTCATTATATTACCCTGGTCTACCATCTACTGTCATTATATTACCCTGGTCTACCATCTACTGTCATTATATTACCCTGGTCTCTCTACTGTCATTATATTACCCTGGTCTACCATCTACTGTCAATTATATTAACCTGGTCTACCATCTACTGTCATTATATTACCTGGTCTACTG
Organism: Oncorhynchus keta; assembly: GCF_023373465.1. Taxonomy (NCBI): domain Eukaryota; kingdom Metazoa; phylum Chordata; class Actinopteri; order Salmoniformes; family Salmonidae; genus Oncorhynchus; species Oncorhynchus keta. The sequence continues at coordinate 22,206 of NW_026286995.1, read as the reverse complement.
TCATTATATTACCCTGGTCTACCATCTACTGTCATTATATTACCCTGGTCTACCATCTACTGTCATTATATTACCCTGGTCTACCATCTACTGTCATTATATTACCTGGTCTACCTTCTACTGTCATTTATATTACCCTGGTCTACCTTCTACTGTCATTATCTTAACCTGGTCTACCATCTACTGTCATTATTATGACCCTGGTCTACAATCCACTGTCATTATATTACCCTGGTCTACCATCTACTGTCATTATATCACCCTGGTCTCTACTGTCATTATATTACACTGGTCTACCATCTACTGTCAATCTATTAACCTGGTCTACCCTCTACTGTCATTATATTCCCCTGGTCTACCATCTACTGTCAATATATTAACCTGGTCTACCATCTACTCTCATTATATTACCCTAGTCTACTTTCTACTGTCATTAAATTACCTGGTCTACCATCTACTGTCATTATATTACCCTGGTCTACCCTCTACTGTCATTATATTACCCTGGTCTACCATCTACTGTCATTATATTAACCTGGTCTACCATCTACTGTCATTATATTACCCTGGTCTACCATCTACTGTCATTATATTACCCTGGTCTACCATCTACTGTCATTATATTACCCTGGTCTCTACTGTCATTAAATTACCCTGGTCTACCATCTACTGTCATTATATTTCCCTGGTCTACCATCTACTGTCAATCTATTAACCTGGTCTACCATCTACTGTCATTATATTACCCTGGTCTACCTTCTGCTGTCATTTATATTACCCTGGTCTACCATCTACTGTCATTATATTACCCTGGTCTACCATCTACTGTCATTATATTACCCTGGTCTACAATCTACTGTCATTATATTAACCTGGTCTACCATCTACTGTCATTAAATTACCCTGGTCTACCATCTACTGTCATTATATTTCCCTGGTCTACCATCTACTGTCAATCTATTAACCTGGTCTACCATCTACTGTCATTATATTACCCTGGTCTACCTTCTACTGTCATTATATTACCCTGGTCTACCATCTACTGTCATTATATTACCCTGGTCTACCATCTACTGTCATTATATTACCCTGGTCTACCATCTACTGTCATTATATTACCCTGGTCTACTTTCTACTGTCATTATATTACCCTAGTCTACTTTCTGCTGTCATTATATTTCCCTGGTCTACCATCTACTGTCAATCTATTAACCTGGTCTACCATCTACTGTCATTATATTACCCTGGTCTACCTTCTACTGTCATTATATTACCCTGGTCTACCATCTACTGTCATTATATTACCCTGATCTACCATCTACTGTCATTATATTTCCCTGGTCTACCATCTACTGTCAATCTATTAACCTGGTCTACCCTCTACTGTCATTATATTACCCTGGTCTACTTTCTACTGTCATTATATTACCCTGGTCTACTTTCTACTGTCATTATATTACCCTAGTCTACCATCTACTGTCATTATATTACCCTTGTCTACTTTCTACTGTCATTATATTACCCTAGTCTACTTTCTACTGTCATTATATTACCCTGGTCTCTACTGTCATTATATTACCCTGATCTACCATCTACTGTCATTATCTTAACCTGGTCTACCATCTACTGTCATTATATGACCCTGGTCTACCATCCACTGTCATTATATTACCCTGGTCTACCATCTACTGTCATTATATCACCCTGGTCTCTACTGTCATTATATTACACTGGTCTACCATCTACTGTCAATCTATTAACCTGGTCTACCCTCTACTGTCATTATATTCCCCTGGTCTACCATCTACTGTCAATATATTAACCTGGTCTACCATCTACTGTCATTATATTACCCTGGTCTACCATCTACTGTCAATCTATTAACCTGGTCTACCCTCTACTGTCATTATATTACCCTGGTCTACCATCTACTGTCATTATATTACCCTGGTCTACCATCTACTGTCAATATATTACCCTGGTCTACTTTCTACTGTCATTATATTACCCTAGTCTACTTTCTACTGTCATTAAATTTACCTGGTCTGCCCTCTGCTGTCATTATATTACCTGGTCTGCCTCTACTGTCATTATATTACCCTGGTCTACCATCTGCTGTCATTATATTACCTGGTCTACCATCTACTGTCAATATATTACCTGGTCTACTTTCTACTGTCATTATATTACCTAGTCTACTTTCTACTGTCATTAAATTACCCTGGTATACCCTCTACTGTCATTATATTACCCTGGTCTACCCTCTACTGTCATTATATTACCCTGATCTACCATCTACTGTCATTATATTTCCCTGGTCTACCATCTACTGTCAATCTATTAACCTGGTCTACTTTCTACTGTCATTATATTACCCTGGTCTACCATCTACTGTCATTATATTACCCTGGTCTACCATCTACTGTCATTATATTTCCCTGGTCTACCATCTACTGTCAATCTATTAACCTGGTCTACCATCTACTCTCATTATATTACCCTGGTCTACCTTCTACTGTCATTATATTACCCTGGTCTACAATCTACTGTCATTATATTAACCTGGTCTACCATCTACTGTCATTATATTACCCTGGTCTACCATCTACTGTCATTATATTACCCTGGTCTCTACTGTCATTAAATTACCCTGGTCTACCATCTACTGTCATTATATTTCCCTGTTCTACCATCTACTGTCAATCTATTAACCTGGTCTACCATCTACTGTCATTATATTACCCTGGTCTACCTTCTACTGTCATTATATTACCCTGGTCTACCATCTACTGTCATTATATTACCCTGGTCTACCATCTACTGTCATTATATTACCCTGGTCTACCATCTACTGTCAATCTATTAACCTGGTCTACCCTCTACTGTCATCATATTACCCTAGTCTACTTTCTACTGTCATTAAATTACCCTGGTCTACCCTCTACTGTCATTATATTACACTGGTCTACCCTCTACTGTCATTATATTACCCTGGTCTAACATCTACTGCCATTATATTACCCTGGTCTACCTTCTACTGTCATTATATTACCCTGGTCTACCATCTACTGTCATTATATTACCCTGGTCTACCATCTACTGTCATTATATTACCCTGGTCTACCATCTACTGTCAATATATTACTCTGGTCTACTTTCTACTGTCATTATATTACCCTAGTCTACTTTCTACTGTCATTAAATTACCCTGGTCTACCCTCTACTGTCATTATATTACACTGGTCTACCCTCTACTGTCATTATATTACCCTGGTCTAACATCTACTGTCAATCTATTAACCTGGTCTACCCTCTACTGTCATTATATTCCCCTGGTCTACCATCTACTGTCAATATATTAACCTGGTCTACCATCTACTCTCATTATATTACCCTAGTCTACTTTCTACTGTCATTAAATTACCCTGGTCTACCATCTACTGTCATTATATTACCCTGGTCTACCCTCTACTGTCATTATATTACCCTGGTCTACCATCTACTGTCATTATATTAACCTGGTCTACCATCTACTGTCATTACATTACCCTGGTCTACCATCTACTGTCATTATATTACCCTGGTCTACCATCTACTGTCATTATATTACCCTGGTCTCTACTGTCATTAAATTACCCTGGTCTACCATCTACTGTCATTATATTTCCCTGGTCTACCATCTACTGTCAATCTATTAACCTGGTCTACCATCTACTGTCATTATATTACCCTGGTCTACCTTCTACTGTCATTATATTACCCTGGTCTACCATCTACTGTCATTATATTACCCTGGTCTACCATCTACTGTCATTATATTACCCTGGTCTACCATCTACTGTCATTATATTACCCTGGTCTACTTTCTACTGTCATTAAATTACCCTGGTCTACCCTCTACTGTCATTATATTACCCTGGTCTACCCTATACTGTCATTATATTACCCTGATCTACCATCTACTGTCAATCTATTAACCTGGTCTACCATCTACTGTCATTATATTACCCTGGTCTACCATCTACTGTCATTATATTACCCTGGTCTACCATCTACTGTCATTTATATTACCCTGGTCTACCTTCTACTGTCATTATATTAACTAGTCTACTTTCTACTGTCATTAAATTACCCTGGTCTACCATCTACTGTCATTATATTACCTGGTCTACCATCTACTGTCATTATATTACCCTGGTCACTACTGTCATTAAATTAACCTGGTCTACCATCTACTGTCAATCTATTAACCTGTCTACCATCTACTGTCATTATATTACCCTGGTCTACCTTCTACTGTCATTATATTACCCTGGTCTACCATCTACTGTCATTATATTACCCTGGTCTACCATCTACTGTCATTATATTACCCTAGGTCTCTACTGTCATTAAATTACCTGGTCTACCATCTACTGTCAATCTATTAACCTGGTCTACCATCTACTGTCATTATATTACCCTGGTCTACCTTCTACTGTCATTATATTACCCTGGTCTACCATCTACTGTCATTATATTACCCTGGTCTACCATCTACTGTCATTATATTACCCTCGTCTACCATCTACTGTCATTATATTACCCTGGTCTACCTTCTACTGTCATTATATTACCCTGGTCTACCTTCTACTGTCATTATCTTAACCTGGTCTACCATCTACTGTCATTATTATGACCCTGGTCTACAATCCACTGTCATTATATTACCCTGGTCTACCATCTACTGTCATTATATCACCCTGGTCTCTACTGTCATTATATTACACCTGGTCTACCATCTACTGTCAATCTATTAACCTGGTCTACCCTCTACTGTCATTATATTCCCTGGTCTACCATCTACTGTCAATATATTAACCTGGTCTACCATCTACTCTCATTATATTACCCTAGTCTACTTTCTACTGTCATTAAATTACCCTGGTCTACCATCTACTGTCATTATATTACCTGGTCTACCCTCTACTGTCATTATATTACCCTGGTCTACCATCTACTGTCATTATATTAACCTGGTCTACCATCTACTGTCATTATATTACCCTGGTCTACCATCTACTGTCATTATATTACCCTGGTCTACCATCTACTGTCATTATATTACCCTGGTCTCTACTGTCATTAAATTACCTCTGGTCTACCATCTACTGTCATTATATTTCCCTGGTCTACCATCTACTGTCAATCTATTAACCTGGTCTACCATCTGCTTTCATTATATTACCCTGGTCTACCTTCTACTGTCATTATATTACCCTGGTCTACCATCTACTGTCATTATATTACCCTGGTCTACCATCTACTGTCATTATATTACCCTGGTCTACCATCTACTGTCATTATATTACCCTGGTCTACCTTCTACTGTCATTAAATTACCCTGGTCTACCCTCTACTGTCATTATATTACCCTGGTCTACCCTATACTGTCATTATATTACCCTGATCTACCATCTACTGTCAATCTATTAACCTGGTCTACCATCTACTGTCATTATATTACCTGGTCTACCATCTACTGTCATTATATTACCCTGGTCTACCATCTACTGTCATTATATTACCCTGGTCTACGTTCTACTGTCATTATATTACCCTAGTCTACTTTCTACTGTCATTAAATTACCTGGTCTACCATCTACTGTCATTATATTACCCTGGTCTACCATCTACTGTCATTATATTACCCTGGTCTCTACTGTCATTAAATTACCCTGGTCTACCATCTACTCTCATTATATTTCCCTGGTCTACCATCTACTGTCAATCTATTAACCTGGTCTACCATCTACTGTCATTATATTACCCTGGTCTACCTTCTACTGTCATTATATTACCCTGGTCTACTTTCTACTGTCATTATATTACCCTGGTCTACAATCTACTGTCATTATATTACCCTGGTCTACCCTTTCTACTGTCATTATATTACCCTAGTCTACTTTCTACTGTCATTAAATTACCCTGGTATACCCTCTACTGTCATTATATTACCCTGGTCTACCCTCTACTGTCATTATATTACCCTGATCTACCATCTACTGTCATTATATTTCCCTGGTCTACCATCTACTGTCAATCTATTAACCTGGTCTACTTTCTACTGTCATTATATTACCCTGGTCTACCATCTACTGTCATTATATTACCTGGTCTACCATCTACTGTCATTATATTTCCCTGGTCTACCATCTACTGTCAATCTATTAACCTGGTCTACCATCTACTGTCATTATATTACCCTGGTCTACCTTCTACTGTCATTATATTACCTGGTCTACAATCTACTGTCATTATATTAACCTGGTCTACCATCTACTGTCATTATATTACCCTGGTCTACCATCTACTGTCATTATATTACCCTGGTCTCTACTGTCATTAAATTACCCTGGTCTACCATCTACTGTCATTATATTTCCCTGGTCTACCATCTACTGTCAATCTATTAACCTGGTCTACCATCTACTGTCATTATATTACCCTGGTCTACCTTCTACTGTCATTATATTACCCTGGTCTACCATCTACTGTCATTATATTACCCTGGTCTACCATCTACTGTCATTATATTACCCTGGTCTACCATCTACTGTCATTATATTACCCTGGTCTACTTTCTACTGTCATTATATTACCCTAGTCTACTTTCTACTGTCATTATATTTCCCTGGTCTACCATCTACTGTCAATCTATTAACCTGGTCTACCATCTACTGTCAATCTATTAACCTGGTCTACCCTCTACTGTCATTATATTACCCTGGTCTACTTTCTACTGTCATTATATTACCCTGGTCTACTTTCTACTGTCATTATATTACCCTAGTCTACCATCTACTGTCATTATATTACCCTTGTCTACTTTCTACTGTCATTATATTACCCTAGTCTACTTTCTACTGTCATTATATTACCCTGGTCTCTACTGTCATTATATTACCCTGATCTACCATCTACTGTCATTATATTTCCCTGGTCTACCATCTACTGTCAATCTATTAACCTGGTCTACCATCTACTGTCATTATATTACACTGGTCTACCTTCTACTGTCATTATCTTAACCTGGTCTACCATCTACTGTCATTATATGACCCTGGTCTACCATCCACTGTCATTATATTACCCTGGTCTACCATCTACTGTCATTATATCACCCTGGTCTCTACTGTCATTATATTGCACTGGTCTACCATCTACTGTCAATCTATTAACCTGGTCTACCATCTACTGTCATTATATTACCCTGGTCTACCATCTACTGTCAATCTATTAACCTGGTCTACCATCTACTGTCATTATATTACCCTGGTCTACCATCTACTGTCAATATATTACCCTGGTCTACTTTCTACTGTCATTATATTACCCTAGTCTACTTTCTACTGTCATTAAATTACCCTGGTCTACCCTCTACTGTCATTATATTACCCTGGTCTACCTTCTACTGTCATTATATTACCCTGGTCTACTTTCTACTGTCATTATATTACCCTGGTCTACAATCTACTGTCATTATATTACCCTGGTCTACCCTTTCTACTGTCATTAATATTACCCTAGTCTACTTTCTACTGTCATTAAATTACCCTGGTATACCCTCTACTGTCATTATATTACCCTGGTCTACCCTCTACTGTCATTATATTACCCTGATCTACCATCTACTGTCATTTATATTTCCTGGTCTACCATCTACTGTCAATCTATTAACCTGGTCTACTTTCTACTGTCATTATATATTACCCTGGTCTACCATCTACTGTCATTATATTACCCTGGTCTACCATCTACTGTCATTATATTTCCCTGGTCTACCATCTACTGTCAATCTATTAACCTGGTCTACCATCTACTGTCATTATATTACCCTGGTCTACCTTCTACTGTCATTATATTACCCTGGTCTACAATCTACTGTCATTATATTAACCTGGTCTACCATCTACTGTCATTATATTACCCTGGTCTACCATCTACTGTCATTATATTACCCTGGTCTCTACTGTCATTAAATTACCCTGGTCTACCATCTACTGTCATTATATTTCCCTGGTCTACCATCTACTGTCAATCTATTAACCTGGTCTACCATCTACTGTCATTATATTACCCTGGTCTACCTTCTACTGTCATTATATTACCCTGGTCTACCATCTACTGTCATTATATTACCCTGGTCTACCATCTACTGTCATTATATTACCCTGGTCTACCATCTACTGTCATTATATTACCCTGGTCTACTTTCTACTGTCATTATATTACCCTAGTCTACTTTCTACTGTCATTATATTTCCCTGGTCTACCATCTACTGTCAATCTATTAACCTGGTCTACCATCTACTGTCATTATATTACCCTGGTCTACCTTCTACTGTCATTATATTACCCTGGTCTACCATCTACTGTCATTATATTACCCTGATCTACCATCTACTGTCATTATATTTCCCTGGTCTACCATCTACTGTCAATCTATTAACCTGGTCTACCCTCTACTGTCATTATATTACCCTGGTCTACTTTCTACTGTCATTATATTACCCTGGTCTACTTTCTACTGTCATTATATTACCCTAGTCTACCATCTACTGTCATTATATTACCCTTGTCTACTTTCTACTGTCATTATATTACCCTAGTCTACTTTCTACTGTCATTATATTACCCTGGTCTCTACTGTCATTATATTACCCTGATCTACCATCTACTGTCATTATATTTCCCTGGTCTACCATCTACTGTCAATCTATTAACCTGGTCTACCATCTACTGTCATTATATTACACTGGTCTACCTTCTACTGTCATTATCTTAACCTGGTCTACCATCTACTGTCATTATATGACCCTGGTCTACCATCCACTGTCATTATATTACCCTGGTCTACCATCTACTGTCATTATATCACCCTGGTCTCTACTGTCATTATATTGCACTGGTCTACCATCTACTGTCAATCTATTAACCTGGTCTACCATCTACTGTCATTATATTACCCTGGTCTACCATCTACTGTCAATCTATTAACCTGGTCTACCATCTACTGTCATTATATTACCCTGGTCTACCATCTACTGTCAATATATTACCCTGGTCTACTTTCTACTGTCATTATATTACCTAGTCTACTTTCTACTGTCATTCAAATTACCTGGTCTACCCTCTACTGTCATTATATTACCCTGGTCTACCCTCTACTGTCATTATATTACCCTGGCCTAACATCTACTGTCATTATATTACCCTGGTCTACCATCTACTGTCAATATATTACCCTGGTCTACTTTCTACTGTCATTATATTACCCTAGTCTACTTTCTACTGTCATTAAATTACCCTGGTATACCCTCTACTGTCATTATATTACCCTGGTCTACCCTCTACTGTCATTATATTACCCTGATCTACCATCTACTGTCATTATATTTCCCTGGTCTACCATCTACTGTCAATCTATTAACCTGGTCTACTTTCTACTGTCATTATATTACCCTGGTCTACCATCTACTGTCATTATATTACCCTGGTCTACCATCTACTGTCATTATATTACCCTGGTCTACCTTCTACTGTCATTATATTACCCTGGTCTACAATCTACTGTCATTATATTAACCTGGTCTACCATCTACTGTCATTATATTACCCTGGTCTACCATCTACTGTCATTATATTACCCTGGTCTCTACTGTCATTAAATTACCCTGGTCTACCATCTACTGTCATTATATTTCCCTGTTCTACCATCTACTGTCAATCTATTAACCTGGTCTACCATCTACTGTCATTATATTACCCTGGTCTACGTTCTACTGTCATTATATTACCCTGGTCTACCATCTACTGTCATTATATTACCCTGGTCTACCATCTACTGTCATTATATTACCCTGGTCTACCATCTACTGTCAATATATTACCCTGGTCTACTTTCTACTGTCATTATATTACCTAGTCTACTTTCTACTGTCATTAGTTACCTGGTCTACCCTCTACTGTCATTATATTACACTGGTCTACCCTCTACTGTCATTATATTACCCTGGTCTAACATCTACTGTCAATCTATTAACCTGGTCTACCCTCTACTGTCATTATATTCCCCTGGTCTACCATCTACTGTCAATATATTAACCTGGTCTACCATCTACTCTCATTATATTACCCTGGTCTACTTTCTACTGTCATTATATTACCCTAGTCTACTTTCTACTGTCATTAAATTACCCTGGTCTACCATCTACTGTCATTATATTACCCTGGTCTACCCTCTACTGTCATTATATTACCCTGGTCTACCATCTACTGTCATTATATTAACCTGGTCTACCATCTACTGTCATTATATTACCTGGTCTACCATCTACTGTCATTATATTACCCTAGTCTACCATCTACTGTCATTATATTACCTGGTCTCTACTGTCATTAAATTACCTGGTCTACCATCTACTGTCATTATATTTCCCTGGTCTACCATCTACTGTCAATCTATTAACCTGGTCTACCATCTACTGTCATTATATTACCCTGGTCTACCTTCTACTGTCATTATATTACCCTGGTCTACCATCTACTGTCATTATATTACCCTGGTCTACCATCTATTGTCATTATATTACCCTGGTCTACCATCTACTGTCATTATATTACCCTGGTCTACTTTCTACTGTCATTAAATTACCCTGGTCTACCCTCTACTGTCATTATATTACCCTGGTCTACCCTATACTGTCATTATATTACCCTGATCTACCATCTACTGTCAATCTATTAACCTGGTCTACCATCTACTGTCATTATATTACCCTGGTCTACCATCTACTGTCATTATATTACCCTGGTCTACCATCTACTGTCATTATATTACCCTGGTCTACCATCTACTGTCATTATATTACCCTGGTCTACCTTCTACTGTCATTATATTACCCTAGTCTACTTTCTACTGTCATTAAATTACCCTGGTCTACCATCTACTGTCATTATATTACCCTGGTCTACCATCTACTGTCATTATATTACCCTGGTCTCTACTGTCATTAAATTACCTGGTCTACCATCTACTGTCAATCTATTAACCTGGTCTACCATCTACTGTCATTATATTACCCTGGTCTACCTTCTACTGTCATTATATTACCCTGGTCTACCATCTACTGTCATTATATTACCCTGGTCTACCATCTACTGTCATTATATTACCCTGGTCTCTACTGTCATTAAATTACCCTGGTCTACCATCTACTGTCAATCTATTAACCTGGTCTACCATCTACTGTCATTATATTACCCTGGTCTACCTTCTACTGTCATTATATTACCCTGGTCTACCATCTACTGTCATTATATTACCCTGGTCTACCATCTACTGTCATTATATTACCCTCGTCTACCATCTACTGTCATTATATTACCCTGGTCTACCTTCTACTGTCATTATATTACCCTGGTCTACCTTCTACTGTCATTATCTTAACCTGGTCTACCATCTACTGTCATTATTATGACCCTGGTCTACAATCCACTGTCATTATATTACCCTGGTCTACCATCTACTGTCATTATATCACCCTGGTCTCTACTGTCATTATATTACACTGGTCTACCATCTACTGTCAATCTATTAACCTGGTCTACCCTCTACTGTCATTATATTCCCCTGGTCTACCATCTACTGTCAATATATTAACCTGGTCTACCATCTACTCTCATTATATTACCCTAGTCTACTTTCTACTGTCATTAAATTACCCTGGTCTACCATCTACTGTCATTATATTACCCTGGTCTACCCTCTACTGTCATTATATTACCCTGGTCTACCATCTACTGTCATTATATTAACCTGGTCTACCATCTACTGTCATTATATTACCCTGGTCTACCATCTACTGTCATTATATTACCCTGGTCTACCATCTACTGTCATTATATTACCCTGGTCTCTACTGTCATTAAATTACCCTGGTCTACCATCTACTGTCATTATATTTCCCTGGTCTACCATCTACTGTCAATCTATTAACCTGGTCTACCATCTACTGTCATTATATTACCCTGGTCTACCTTCTACTGTCATTATATTACCCTGGTCTACCATCTACTGTCATTATATTACCCTGGTCTACCATCTACTGTCATTATATTACCCTGGTCTACCTTCTACTGTCATTATATTACCCTGGTCTACCATCTACTGTCATTATATTACCCTGGTCTACCATCTACTGTCATTATATTACCCTGGTCTACCATCTACTGTCATTATATTACCCTGGTCTACCCTATACTGTCATTATATTACCCTGATCTACCATCTACTGTCAATCTATTAACCTGGTCTACCATCTACTGTCATTATATTACCCTCGTCTACCATCTACTGTCATTATATCACCCTGGTCTACCATCTACTGTCATTATATTACCCTGGTCTACTTTCAACTGTCATTATATTACCCTAGTCTACTTTCTACTGTCATTAAATTACCCTGGTCTACCCTCTACTGTCATTATATTACCCTGGTCTCTACTGTCATTATATTACCCTGATCTACCATCTACTGTCATTATATTACCCTGGTCTACCATCTACTGTCATTATATTACCCTGGTCTACCATCTACTGTCATTATATTACCCTGGTCTCTACTGTCATTAAATTACCTGGTCTACCATCTACTGTCAATCTATTAACCTGGTCTACCATCTACTGTCATTATATTACCCTGGTCTACCTTCTACTGTCATTATATTACCCTGGTCTACCATCTACTGTCATTATATTACCCTGGTCTACCATCTACTGTCATTATATTACCCTCGTCTACCATCTACTGTCATTATATTACCCTGGTCTACCTTCTACTGTCATTATATTACCCTGGTCTACCTTCTACTGTCATTATCTTAACCTGGTCTACCATCTACTGTCATTATTATGACCCTGGTCTACAATCCACTGTCATTATATTACCCTGGTCTACCATCTACTGTCATTATATCACCCTGGTCTCTACTGTCATTATATTACACTGGTCTACCATCTACTGTCAATCTATTAACCTGGTCTACCCTCTACTGTCATTATATTCCCTGGTCTACCATCTACTGTCAATATATTAACCTGGTCTACCATCTACTCTCATTATATTACCCTAGTCTACTTTCTACTGTCATTAAATTACCCTGGTCTACCATCTACTGTCATTATATTACCCTGGTCTACCCTCTACTGTCATTATATTACCCTGGTCTACCATCTACTGTCATTATATTAACCTGGTCTACCATCTACTGTCATTATATTACCCTGGTCTACCATCTACTGTCATTATATTACCCTGGTCTACCATCTACTGTCATTATATTACCCTGGTCTCTACTGTCATTAAATTACCCTGGTCTACCATCTACTGTCATTATATTTCCCTGGTCTACCATCTACTGTCAATCTATTAACCTGGTCTACCATCTACTGTCATTATATTACCCTGGTCTACCTTCTACTGTCATTATATTACCCTGGTCTACCATCTACTGTCATTATATTACCCTGGTCTACCATCTACTGTCATTATATTACCCTGGTCTACCATCTACTGTCATTATATTACCCTGGTCTACTTTCTACTGTCATTAAATTACCTGGTCTACCCTCTACTGTCATTATATTACCCTGGTCTACCCTATACTGTCATTATATTACCCTGATCTACCATCTACTGTCAATCTATTAACCTGGTCTACCATCTACTGTCATTATATTACCCTGGTCTACCATCTACTGTCATTATATTACCCTGGTCTACCATCTACTGTCATTATATTACCCTGGTCTACGTTCTACTGTCATTATATTACCCTAGTCTACTTTCTACTGTCATTAAATTACCCTGGTCTACCATCTACTGTCATTATATTAACCTGGTCTACCATCTACTGTCATTATATTACCCTGGTCTACCATCTACTGTCATTATATTACCCTGGTCTACCATCTACTGTCATTATATTACCCTGGTCTCTACTGTCATTAAATTACCCTGGTCTACCATCTACTGTCATTATATTTCCCTGGTCTACCATCTACTGTCAATCTATTAACCTGGTCTACCATCTACTGTCATTATATTACCCTGGTCTACCTTCTACTGTCATTATATTACCCATGTCTACCATCTACTGTCATTATATTACCCTGGTCTACCATCTACTGTCATTATATTACCCTGGTCTACCATCTACTGTCATTATATTACCCTGGTCTACTTTCTACTGTCATTAAATTACCCTGGTCTACCCTCTACTGTCATTATATTACCCTGGTCTACCCTATACTGTCATTATATTACCCTGATCTACCATCTACTGTCAATCTATTAACCTGGTCTACCATCTACTGTCATTATATTACCCTGGTCTACCATCTACTGTCATTATATTACCCTGGTCTACCATCTACTGTCATTATATTACCCTGGTCTACGTTCTACTGTCATTATATTACCCTAGTCTACTTTCTACTGTCATTAAATTACCCTGGTCTACCATCTACTGTCATTATATTACCCTGGTCTACCATCTACTGTCATTATATTACCCTGGTCTCTACTGTCATTAAATTACCCTGGTCTACCATCTACTCTCATTATATTTCCCTGGTCTACCATCTACTGTCAATCTATTAACCTGGTATACCATCTACTGTCATTATATTACCCTGGTCTACCTTCTACTGTCATTATATTACCCTGGTCTACCATCTACTGTCATTATATTACCCTGGTCTACCATCTACTGTCATTATATTACCCTGGTCTACCATCTACTGTCATTATATTACCCTGGTCTACTTTCTACTGTCATTATATTACCCTGGTCTACAATCTACTGTCATTATATTACCCTGGTCTACTTTCTACTGTCATTAAATTACCCTGGTCTACCCTCTACTGTCATTATATTACCCTGGTCTACCCTATACTGTCATTATATTACCCTGATCTACCATCTACTGTCAATCTATTAACCTGGTCTACCATCTACTGTCATTATATTACCCTGGTCTACCATCTACTGTCATTATATTACCCTGGTCTACCATCTACTGTCATTATATTACCCTGGTCTACTTTCTACTGTCATTATATTACCCTAGTCTACTTTCTAGTGTCATTAAATTACCCTGGTCTACCCTCTACTGTCATTATATTACCCTGGTCTACCCTATACTGTCATTATATTACCCTGATCTACCATCTACTGTCAATCTATTAACCTGGTCTACCATCTACTGTCATTATATTACCCTCGTCTACCATCTACTGTCATTATATCACCCTGGTCTACCATCTACTGTCATTATATTACCCTGGTCTACTTTCAACTGTCATTATATTACCCTAGTCTACTTTCTACTGTCATTAAATTACCCTGGTCTACCCTCTACTGTCATTATATTACCCTGGTCTCTACTGTCATTATATTACCCTGATCTACCATCTACTGTCATTATATTACCCTGGTCTACCATCTACTGTCATTATATTACCCTGGTCTACCATCTACTGTCATTATATTACCCTGGTCTCTACTGTCATTAAATTACCCTGGTCTACCATCTACTGTCAATCTATTAACCTGGTCTACCATCTACTGTCATTATATTACCCTGGTCTACCTTCTACTGTCATTATATTACCCTGGTCTACCATCTACTGTCATTATATTACCCTGGTCTACCATCTACTGTCATTATATTACCCTTGTCTACCATCTACTGTCATTATATTACCCTGGTCTACCTTCTACTGTCATTATATTACCCTGGTCTACCTTCTACTGTCATTATCTTAACCTGGTCTACCATCTACTGTCATTATTATGACCCTGGTCTACAATCCACTGTCATTATATTACCCTGGTCTACCATCTACTGTCATTATATTACCCTGGTCTACCTTCTACTGTCATTATATTACACTGGTCTACCATCTACTGTCAATCTATTAACCTGGTCTACCCTCTACTGTCATTATATTCCCCTGATCTACCATCTACTGTCAATATATTAACCTGGTCTACCATCTACTCTCATTATATTACCCTAGTCTACTTTCTACTGTCATTAAATTACCCTGGTCTACCATCTACTGTCATTATATTACCCTGGTCTACCCTCTACTGTCATTATATTACCCTGGTCTACCATCTACTGTCATTATATTAACCTGGTCTACCATCTACTGTCATTATATTACCCTGGTCTACCATCTACTGTCATTATATTACCCTGGTCTACCATCTACTGTCATTATATTACCCTGGTCTCTACTGTCATTAAATTACCCTGGTCTACCATCTACTGTCATTATATTTCCCTGGTCTACCATCTACTGTCAATCTATTAACCTGGTCTACCATCTACTGTCATTATATTACCCTGGTCTACCATCTACTGTCATTATATTACCCTCGTCTACCATCTACTGTCATTATATTACCCTGGTCTACCTTCTACTGTCATTATATTACCCTGGTCTACCTTCTACTGTCATTATCTTAACCTGGTCTACCATCTACTGTCATTATTATGACCCTGGTCTACAATCCACTGTCATTATATTACCCTGGTCTACCATCTACTGTCATTATATCACCCTGGTCTCTACTGTCATTATATTACACTGGTCTACCATCTACTGTCAATCTATTAACCTGGTCTACCCTCTACTGTCATTATATTCCCTGGTCTACCATCTACTGTCAATATATTAACCTGGTCTACCATCTACTCTCATTATATTACCCTAGTCTACTTTCTACTGTCATTAAATTACCCTGGTCTACCATCTACTGTCATTATATTACCCTGGTCTACCCTCTACTGTCATTATATTACCCTGGTCTACCATCTACTGTCATTATATTAACCTGGTCTACCATCTACTGTCATTATATTACCCTGGTCTACCATCTACTGTCATTATATTACCCTGGTCTACCATCTACTGTCATTATATTACCCTGGTCTCTACTGTCATTAAATTACCCTGGTCTACCATCTACTGTCATTATATTTCCCTGGTCTACCATCTACTGTCAATCTATTAACCTGGTCTACCATCTACTGTCATTATATTACCCTGGTCTACCTTCTACTGTCATTATATTACCCTGGTCTACCATCTACTGTCATTATATTACCCTGGTCTACCATCTACTGTCATTATATTACCCTGTTCTACCATCTACTGTCATTATATTACCCTGGTCTACTTTCTACTGTCATTAAATTACCCTGGTCTACCCTCTACTGTCATTATATTACCCTGGTCTACCCTATACTGTCATTATATTACCCTGATCTACCATCTACTGTCAATCTATTAACCTGGTCTACCATCTACTGTCATTATATTACCCTGGTCTACCATCTACTGTCATTATATTACCCTGGTCTACCATCTACTGTCATTATATTACCCTGGTCTACGTTCTACTGTCATTATATTACCCTAGTCTACTTTCTACTGTCATTAAATTACCCTGGTCTACCATCTACTGTCATTATATTACCCTGGTCTACCATCTACTGTCATTATATTACCCTGGTCTCTACTGTCATTAAATTACCCTGGTCTACCATCTACTCTCATTATATTTCCATGGTCTACCATCTACTGTCAATCTATTAACCTGGTATACCATCTACTGTCATTATATTACCCTGGTCTACCTTCTACTGTCATTATATTACCCTGGTCTACCATCTACTGTCATTATATTACCCTGGTCTACCATCTACTGTCATTATATTACCCTGGTCTACCATCTACTGTCATTATATTACCCTGGTCTACTTTCTACTGTCATTATATTACCCTGGTCTACAATCTACTGTCATTATATTACCCTGGTCTACTTTCTACTGTCATTAAATTACCCTGGTCTACCCTCTACTGTCATTATATTACCCTGGTCTACCCTATACTGTCATTATATTACCCTGATCTACCATCTACTGTCAATCTATTAACCTGGTCTACCATCTACTGTCATTATATTACCCTGGTCTACCATCTACTGTCATTATATTACCCTGGTCTACCATCTACTGTCATTATATTACCCTGGTCTACTTTCTACTGTCATTATATTACCTAGTCTACTTTCTAGTGTCATTAAATTACCTGGTCTACCCTCTACTGTCATTATATTACCCTGGTCTACCCTATACTGTCATTATATTACCCTGATCTACCATCTACTGTCAATCTATTAACCTGGTCTACCATCTACTGTCATTATATTACCCTCGTCTACCATCTACTGTCATTATATCACCCTGGTCTACCATCTACTGTCATTATATTACCCTGGTCTACTTTCTACTGTCATTATATTACCCTAGTCTACTTTCTACTGTCATTAAATTACCCTGGTCTACCCTCTACTGTCATTATATTACCCTGGTCTCTACTGTCATTATATTACCCTGATCTACCATCTACTGTCATTATATTTCCCTGGTCTACCATCTACTGTCAATCTATTAACCTGGTCTACCATCTACTGTCATTATATTACCCTGGTCTACCTTCTACTGTCATTATGTTAACCTGGTCTACCATCTACTGTCATTATATGACCCTGGTCTACCATTCACTGTCATTATATTACCCTGGTCTACCATCTACTGTCATTATATCACCCTGGTCTCTACTGTCATTATATTACACTGGTCTACCATCTACTGTCAATCTATTAACCTGGTCTACCCTCTACTGTCATTATATTCCCCTGGTCTACCATCTACTGTCAATATATTAACCTGGTCTACCATCTACTCTCATTATATTACCCTAGTCTACTTTCTACTGTCATTAAATTACCCTGGTCTACCATCTACTGTCATTATATTACCCTGGTCTACCATCTACTGTCATTATATTACCCTGGTCTACCATCTACTGTCAATCTATTAACCTGGTCTACCCTCTACTGTCATTATATTACCCTGGTCTACCATCTACTGTCATTATATTACCCTGGTCTACCATCTACTGTCAATATATTACCCTGGTCTACTTTCTACTGTCATTATATTACCCTAGTCTACTTTCTACTGTCATTAAATTACCCTGGTCTACCCTCTACTGTCATTATATTACCCTGGTCTACCCTCTACTGTCATTATATTACCCTGGCCTAACATCTACTGTCATTATATTACCCTGGTCTACCATCTACTGTCAATATATTACCCTGGTCTACTTTCTACTGTCATTATATTACCCTAGTCTACTTTCTACTGTCATTATATTACCCTGGTCTACCCTCTACTGTCATTATATTACCCTGGTCTACCATTTACTATCATTATATTACCCTGGTCTACCATCTACTGTCAATATATTACCCTGGTCTACTTTCTACTGTCATTATATTACCCTAGTCTACTTTCTACTGTCATTAAATTACCCTGGTCTACCCTCTACTGTCATTATATTACCCTGGTCTACCCTCTACTGTCATTATATTACCCTGATCTACCATCTACTGTCATTATATTTCCCTGGTCTACCATCTACTGTCAATCTATTAACCTGGTCTACTTTCTACTGTCATTATATTACCCTGGTCTACCATCTACTGTCATTATATTACCCTGGTCTACCATCTACTGTCATTATATTTCCCTGGTCTACCATCTACTGTCAATCTATTAACCTGGTCTACCATCTACTGTCATTATATTACCCTGGTCTACCATCTACTGTCATTATATCACCTTTGTCTCTACTGTCATTATATTACCCTGGTCTACCCTCTACTGTCATTATATTACCCTGGTCTACTTTCTACTGTCATTATATTACCCTGGTCTACTTTCTACTGTCATTATATTACCCTGGTCTACCCTCTACAGTCATTATATTACCCTGGTCTAACATCTTCTGTCATTATATTACCCTGGTCTACCCTCTACTGTCATTATATTACCCTGGTCTACCATCTACTATCATTATATTACCCTGGTCTACCCTCTACTGTCATTATATTACCCTGGTCTACCATCTACTGTCAATATATTACCCTGGTCTACTTTCTACTGTCATTATATTACACTGGTCTACCCTCTACTGTCATTATATTACCCTGGTCTAACATCTACTGTCATTATATTACCCTGGTCTACCATCTACTGTCACTATATTACCCTGGTCTACTTTCTACTGTCATTATATTACCCTAGTCTACTTTCTACTGTCATTAAATTACCCTGGTCTACCCTCTACTGTCATTATATTACCCTGATCTACCCTCTACTGTCATTATATTACCCTGATCTACCATCTACTGTCATTATATTTCCCTGGTCTACCATCTACTGTCAATCTATTAACCTGGTCTACCATCTACTGTCATTATATTACCCTGGTCTACCATCTACTGTCATTATATTACCCTGGTCTACCATCTACTGTCATTATATTACCCTGGTCTACCATCTACTGTCAATATATTACACTGGTCTACTTTCTACTGTCATTATATTACCCTGATCTACCATCTACTGTCATTATATTACCCTGGTCTACCCTCTACTGTCATTATATTACCCTGATCTACCCTCTACTGTCATTATATTTCCCTGGTCTACCATCTACTGTCAATCTATTAACCTGGTCTACCATCTACTGTCAATATATTAACCTGGTCTACCATCTACTCTCATTATATTACCCTAGTCTACTTTCTACTGTCATTAAATTACCCTGGTCTACCATCTACTGTCATTATATTACCCTGGTCTACCCTCTACTGTCATTATATTACCCTGGTCTACCATCTACTGTCATTATATTAACCTGGTCTACCATCTACTGTCATTATATTACCCTGGTCTACCATCTACTGTCATTATATTACCCTGGTCTACCATCTACTGTCATTATATTACCCTGGTCTCTACTGTCATTAAATTACCCTGGTCTACCATCTACTGTCATTATATTTCCCTGGTCTACCATCTACTGTCAATCTATTAACCTGGTCTACCATCTACTGTCATTATATTACCCTGGTCTACCATCTACTGTCATTATATCACCTTTGTCTCTACTGTCATTATATTACCCTGGTCTACCCTCTACTGTCATTATATTACCCTGGTCTACTTTCTACTGTCATTATATTACCCTGGTCTACTTTCTACTGTCATTATATTACCCTGGTCTACCCTCTACAGGCATTATATTACCCTGGTCTAACATCTTCTGTCATTATATTACCCTGGTCTACCCTCTACTGTCATTATATTACCCTGGTCTACCATCTACTATCATTATATTACCCTGGTCTACCCTCTACTGTCATTATATTACCCTGGTCTACCATCTACTGTCAATATATTACCCTGGTCTACTTTCTACTGTCATTATATTACACTGGTCTACCCTCTACTGTCATTATATTACCCTGGTCTAACATCTACTGTCATTATATTACCCTGGTCTACCATCTACTGTCACTATATTACCCTGGTCTACTTTCTACTGTCATTATATTACCCTAGTCTACTTTCTACTGTCATTAAATTACCCTGGTCTACCCTCTACTGTCATTATATTACCCTGATCTACCCTCTACTGTCATTATATTACCCTGATCTACCATCTACTGTCATTATATTTCCCTGGTCTACCATCTACTGTCAATCTATTAACCTGGTCTACCATCTACTGTCATTATATTACCCTGGTCTACCATCTACTGTCATTATATTACCCTGGTCTACCATCTACTGTCATTATATTACCCTGGTCTACCATCTACTGTCAATATATTACACTGGTCTACTTTCTACTGTCATTATATTACCCTGATCTACCATCTACTGTCATTATATTACCCTGGTCTACCCTCTACTGTCATTATATTACCCTGATCTACCATCTACTGTCATTATATTTCCCTGGTCTACCATCTACTGTCAATCTATTAACCTGGTCTACCATCTACTGTCATTATATTACCCTGGTCTACCATCTACTGTCATTATATTACCCTGGTCTACCATCTAATGTCATTATATTACCCTGGTCTACCATCTACTGTCAATATATTACACTGGTCTACTTTCTACTGTCATTATATTTCCTGGTCTACCATCTATTGTCATTA
>NW_026286994.1:0-33202 GCF_023373465.1 Oncorhynchus keta | reverse complement strand
TCTGGTAGTTCAAAGCCCCCTGCCACATGGTCTGGTAGTTCACAGCCCCTGCCACATGGTCTGGTAGTTCACAGCCCCTGCCACATGGTCTGGTACAGTTCCACAGCCCCCCTGCCACATGGTCTGGTAGTTCACAGCCCCCTGCCACATGGTCTGGTAGTTCACAGCCCCCTGCCACATGGTCTGGTAGTTCACAGCCCCCTGCCACATGGTCTGGTAGTTCACAGCCCCCTGCCACATGGTCTGGTAGTTCACAGCCCCCTGCCACATGATCTGGTAGTTCAAAGCCCCCTGCCACATGGTCTGGTAGTTCACAGCCCCCTGCCACATTGTTATTTTCTGATAACCAAATGGTGTAGTGGTTGACTGTGTCACGTTCTGTCCATCGTTCGTATGTGTTTTCCTTGTTTTAGTGTTGGTCAGGACGTGAGCTGGGTGGGAATTCTATGTTGTGTGTCTTGTTTGTCTATTTCTATGTTTGGCCTGATATGGTTCTCAATCAGAGGCAGGTGTTAGTCTTTGTCTCTGATTGGGAACCATATTTTGGTAGCCTGTTTTGTGTTGGGTTTGTGGGTGATTGTTCCTATCTCTGTGTTTGCACCAGATAGGACTGTTTAGGTTTTCACTTTTCTTGTTTTGTATAGTCTGTTCATGTATAGTCGTCTTCATTAAAAACATGAATAACCACCACACTGCATTTTGGTCCGCCTCTCTTTCACCAGAAGAAAACCCTTACAGACTGACTTGTGTGAGACAAGCTGTAGAAGTGGGATCTCAAATCAAACCAAATCAAAGTTTATGTGTGCCGAATACAACAGGTGCCGACCTTACAGTGAAATGTTTACTTACAGGCTCTACCCAATATTGCAAAAAAAGGTGTTAGACGAACAATAGGTAGGTAAAGAAATAAAACAACAGTAAAAAGACAGGCTATAAAAGTAGCGAGGCCACATACAGACACCGGTTAGTCAGGCTGATTGAGGTAGTATGTACATGTAGATATGGTTAAAGTGACTAAGCATATATGATGAACAGAGAGTAGCAGTAGCGTAAAAGAGGGTTTGGCGGGTGGTGGGTGGCAGGACACAATGCAGATAGCCTGGTTAGCCAATGTGATCCAGGTCTATACGAGCGATTCAGACAGACAGGTAGACAGGCACAACTCCAGTTCCCCCAAGGTATTAGCACCACAGGAGGTTGGTGTCACCTTCATTGGGGAGGATGGTGTTGTGGTAATGGCTGGAATGGAATCAGTGTAACGGTATCAAATACATCAAACACATTGTTTCCACATGGTTTCCATGTGTTCTATGCCATTCCATTTGCTCCGATCCAGACATTATTATGAGCGGTCGTCCCTCAGCAGCCTCCACTGATTAGCACAGTGCTGGCCGTATTACTGTTGAGTAAGACCACAGGTGTGCTTGCACTGTGGTAAAGTCCCTGCCTGTCTTCCTACCTCAACACAATACACTGACTGACACAATTTGGTTTCTGGGGTCAACGAAGGCCGTGTGCAATTTACCTGTAACCAGAAGCAACAGCTGGACAATTTACAAACATATATTATGATAAATAGATTTGAAACTTGTATCTCATTATGCTAATTGATGAAATATGCATAGCCAGATGTAATTGTAATGGCTTAGCAGATAATAAGAAAAGATTAACAATATTTACGTGTCTTAAAGAGAAGGAGTATAATATTTATTTTTTACAGGAAACTCATTCAACAATTTTAGAAGAAGACTGGGGGGTGAAATATACTTCTCCCATGGGCAAAGAAACTCAAAAGAGGTGGCGACATTAATTAACTGTAATTTTGATCCGAATATGCAAATTGTCCTAACAGATCCCAAAAGTAGATGTATGATATTAAATATTTATTGGACCATAAACAGATTAAAACTTTACGGACCAATATAATGATGATCCACGTTTCTTTGGAAATATATTTAATAAATGATAAACCCTGCAAGCAATACAAGACTCCATTATAATGGTGGGAGATTATAATACTGTTTTAAATACCTCAATGGAGCGTAAAGGAAATCACACTATAAACACTATCACCCTCATGCACTTAAGGAAATCACACTATAAACACTATCACCCTCATGCACGTAAGGAAATCACACTATAAACACTATCACCCTCATGCACGTAAGGAAATCACACTATAAACACTATCACCCTCATGCACGTAAGGAAATCACACTATAAACACTATCACCCTCATGCGCGTAAGGAAATCACACTATAAACACTATCTCCCTCATGCGCGTAAGAAATCACACTATAAACACTATCACCCTCATGCACGTAAGGAAATCACACTATAAACACTATCACCCTCATGCACGTAAGGAAATCACACTATAAACACTATCACCCTCATGCACGTAAAAGGAAATCACACTATAAACACTATCACCCTCATGCACGTAAGGAAATCACTACTAAAAACACCCTCATCACCCCCATGCACGTAAGGAAATCACACTATAAACACTATCACCCTCATGCGCGTAAGGAAATCACACTATAAACACTATCACCCTCATGCACGTAAGGAAGTCACACTATAAACACTATCGCCCTCATGCACTTAAGGAAATCACACTGTAAACACTATCACCCTCATGCACGTAAGGAAATCACACTATAAACACTATCACCTCATGCACATAAGGAAATCACACTATAAACACTATCACCCTCATGCACGTAACGAAATCACACTATAAACACTATCACCCTCATGCACGTAAGGAAATCACACTATAAACACTATCACCCTCATGCACGTAAGGAAATCACACTATAAACACTATCACCCTCATGCACATAAGGAAATCACACTATAAACACTATCACCCTCATGCACTTAAGGAAATCATGAATATCATGGATATATTGGAACTAGTGGATATATGGAGGCTAAAATATCCTGACCTAGTGAGATATACAGTTCACATACACCTTAGCCAATATATTTAAACTCAGTTTTTCACAATTCCTGATAATTAATCCCAGAAAATAATTCCCTGTCTTAGGTCATTTAGGATCACCACTTTACTTTAAGAATTTGAAATGTCAGAATAATAGTAGAGAGAATTATTTATTTCAGCTTTTACTTCCTTCATCACATTCCCAGTGGGTCAGAAGTTTACATACACTCAATTAGTATTCGGTAGCATTGCCTTTAAATTCTTTAACTTAGGTCAAACGTTTCGGGAAGCCTTCCCCAAGTTTCCCACAATAAGTTGGGTGAATGTTGGCCCATTCCTCCTGATAAAGCTGGTGTACAGGTAATTGAGTCAGGTTTGTAGGCCTCCTTGCTCGGAAACGCTTTTCAGTTCTGCCCACACATTTTCTATGGGATTGAGGTCAGGGCTTTGTGATGGTCACTCCAATACCTTGACTTTGTTGTCCTTAAGCAATTATGCCACAAATTTGGCAGTATGCTTGGGGTCATTGTCCGTTTGGTTTGACCCATTTGCGATCAAGCTTTAACTTCCTGACTGATGTCTTGAGATGTTGCTTCAATATATCCACATCATTTTCCTCCTCATGATGCCATCTATTTTGCTGCATGATGCTGCCAGCCCCGTGCTTCACGGTTGGTATGGTGTTCTTTGGCTTGCAAGCCTGCCCTTTTTCCTCCAAACATAACGATGGTCATTATAGCCAAACAGTTATATTTTGTTTCATCAAACCAGAGGACATTTATCAAAAAAGTACGATCTTTATGTGCACTTCAAACCATAGTCTGCCTTTTTTATGGCTGTTTTGGAGCAGTGGCTTCTTCCTTGCTGAGTGGCCTTTCAGGTTATGCCGATATAAGACTCGTTTTACTGTGGATATAGATACTTTTGTACCTGTTTCCTCCAGCATCTTCACAAGGTCCTTTGATGTTGTTCTGGGATTGATTTGCACTTTTCGCACCAAAGTACGTTCATCTCTAGGAGACAGAACACATCTCCTTCCTGAGCGGTATGACAACTGCGTGGTCCCATTGTGTTTATACCTGCGTACTATTATTTGTACAGATGAACGCAGTACCTTCAGGCGTTTGGAAATTGCTCCCAAGGATGAACAAGACTTGTGGAGGTCTACAAATTTTTTTATGAGTTCTTGGCTGTTTTCTTTTGGTTTTCCAATTATGTCAAGCAAAGAGTCACTGGGTTTGAAGGTAGGCCTGGAAATACATTCACAGGTAGAAGCTTCTAAAGCCATGACATAATTGTCTGGGATTTTCCAAGCTGTTTAAAGGTACAGTCAACTTAGTGTATATAAAATTCTGACTCACTGGAATTGTGATACAGTCAATTATAAGTGAAATAATATGTCTGTAATCAATTGTTGGAAAAATTACTTGTGTCATGCACAAAGTAAATGTCCTAACCGACTTGCCAAAACTATAGTTTGTTAATAAGAAAAGTGCTGAGCACTTGTTGGCTGCTTTTCCTTCACTCTGCGGTCTAGCTTATCCCAAACCATCTCAAACCAGATGGGATGGCGTATTGCTGCAGAATGCTGTGGTAGCTATGCTGGTTAAGTGTGCCTTGAATTCTAAATAAATCAAAGACAGTGTCACCAGCAAGGCACCCCACACCATCATACCTCATCCTCCATGCCTCAGAGTGGGAACCGAATATGTGGAGATCATCCGTTCACCTTATCTTGCGTCTCACAAAGACACAGCGGTTGGAACCAACAATCTCAAATTTGGACTCATCAGACCAAAGGACAGATTTACACCGATCTAATGTCCATTGCTCAAGTTTCTTGACCCAAGCAAGTCTCTTCTTATTATTGGTGTCCTTTAGTAGTGGTTTCTTTGTAACAATTTGACCACAAAGGCCTGATTCACTCAGTCTCCTTTGAACAATTGATGTTGAGATGTGTCTGTTACTTGAACTCTGTGAAGCATTAATTTTGGCTGCAATTTCTGAGGCTGGTAACTGTAATGAAATTATCCTCTGCAGCAGAGGTAACTCTGGGTCTTCATCGCAGTCCTCATGAGAGCCAGTTTCATCATAGAGCTTGATGGTTTTTGCGACTGCACTTGAAGAAACTTTAAAAGTTCTTGACATTTTCGGATTGACTGACCTCCGATGGTTTTTGCGACTGTCTTTAAAAGTTCTTGACATTTTCGATGACTGACCTCCATGTCTTAAAGTATTGATGGACTTTCATTTCTCTTTGCTTATTTGAGCTGTTCGTGCCATAATATGGACTTGGTCTTTTACCAAATATGGCTATCTTCTGTATACCACCCTACCATGTCACAACACAACTGCTAGGCTCAAACACATTAAGAACTAAAGCAATTACACAAATTAACTTTTAACAAAGCACACCTGGTAATTGAAATGCATTCCAGATGACTAACTCGTGAAGCTGGTTGAGAGAATGACAAAAGTGTGCAAAGTTGTCATCAAGGCAAAGGCTACTTTGAGGAATCTCAAATATAAAATATATTTGGATTTGTTTAACACTTTTTATGATTACTACATGATTCCATATGTGTTAATTCATAGTTTTAATGTCTTGACTATTATACTACAGTGTATATATATAGTAAAAATAAAAATAAAGAAAAACCCTGTAATGGGTGTGTCCAAACATTTGACTGTGATACAAGCCCTGCCATATCCAATGACTGTCAGAGCCGGTGTAGTAGGATTCAGTCCTGCTCCTGTATTGACACTTTTTCTGTTTGATGGCTCGTCGGAGGTTGTAGCGGGACTTCTTATAAAGCGGCAGCTGTAATCCATTGTGTCTGGTTGGGATATGTACGTACAGTTACTGTGGGGATGACCATGGAAACCCATTTCATGAAACTCCCAATGAACATTTCTTGTGCTGACATTGCTTCCAGAAGCAGTTTAGAAGTTGGCTGTGAATGTTGCAGGACAGACGATTTTACGTGCTCCGCACTTCAGCACTCGGGGATCTCGTTCTGTGAGCTTGTGGGCCTACCACTTTGCGGCTGAGCCGTTGTTGCTCCTAGATGTTTCCACTTCACAATAACAGCACTTACAGTTGACCCGGGCAGCGCTAGCAGGGCAGAAATTTGATGAATTGACTTGTTGGAAAGGTGGCATCCTATGACGGTGACATGTTGAAAGTCACTGAGCTCTTCAGTAAGGCCATTCTACTGCCAAAGTTTGTCTATGGAGATTGCATGGCTGTGTGAGCAATTTTATACACCTGTCAGTAACGGGTGGGGCTGAAATAGCCGAAATCACTCATTTGAAAGGATGTCCACATACTTTTGTATATACAGTGTATGTCAGCCTGCCTGCCTGTTTTCCTCATGACAAGTCCTGACAGACATGTCTGGTCACATGAGTAGAGGTTTCCCAGACTTCATTTTGTTCAGTCCTGCTGTGCAGTCCTACTAACTAATCTGATAATCTGTTAAACATGACCCCTAAAGCTAATCACACACTCCTCTCCTCACTGCTGAACTCTGTACAAGACAGAGAGAGCGAGAGTGAGATACAGCCAACCTCTAGCAGAGAAGGGGAGGAGAAAGGAAAGCCAGAGTAGGGATTTTTAAAATGTATTTTCCAGGTAAGGTGACTGAGAACACATTCTCATTTACAGCAACAACCTGGGGAATAAGAAGATGAATGAGCCAATTAGAAATATGGGGTGACTATGATTGTATGAGATTGGGAATTTAGCCAGGACAACAGGCTTAACAGCCCTACTCTTACAATAAGTGCCATGGGATCTGTAGTAACCACAGAGAGTCAGGACATCCATTTAACATCCCATCCCAAAGACAGCACTCTACACAGGATAATGTCCCCAATCACTTTCCTGGGGTATTGGGATATTTTTTAGACCAGAGGAAAGAGTGCCCCCTACTGGCCCTCCAACAGCTTCTAGTCTCCCATCCAGGTATTGACAAGGACCAGCCCTGCTTAGCTTCAGAGACAAGAAAGCAGTAGGATGCAGGGTGGTATTCTGCTGGCTAGGGGAGAGTAGGGGAGAGTAGGAGAGAGGCAGACAGCATGTATGCGTTTAACACCATTCTCCCCTACATTGTATCTTACTAGGACCTTCCTCACTCTGCAGGCATGATGAGTTCCAACTCCAGAGTGGAGAAACCAACTCTCAGACCCACACTGTCCCAGTATGGAGAGGAGAAACCAACCCTTAGACCCACACTGTCCCAGTATGGAGAGGAGAAACCAGCCCTCAGACCCACACTGTCCCAGTATGGAGAGGAGAAACCAGCCCTCAGACCCACACTGTCCCAGTATGGAGAGGAGACACCAGCCCTCAGACCCACACTGTCCCAGTATGGAGAGGAGAAACCAGCCCTCAGACCCACACTGTCCCAGTATGGAGAGGAAAAACCAACCCTCAGACCCACACTGTCCCAGTATGGAGAGGAGAAACCAACCCTCAGACCCACACTGTCCCGGTATGGAGAGGAGAAACCAACCCTCAGACCCACACTGTCCCAGTATGGAGAGGAGAAACCAGCCCTCAGACCCACACTGTCCCAGTATGGAGAGGAGACACCAGCCCTCAGACCTGCACTGTCCCAGTATGGAGAGGAGAAACCAGCCCTCAGACCCACACTGTCCCAGTATGGAGAGGAGACACCAGCCCTCAGACCTGCACTGTCCCAGTATGGAGAGGAGAAACCAGCCCTCAGACCCACACTGTCCCAGTATGGAGAGGAGAAACCAACCCTCAGACCCACACTGTCCCAGTATGGAGAGGAGAAACCAGCCCTCAGACCCACACTGTCCCAGTATGGAGAGGAGAAACCAGCCCTCAGACCCACACTGTCCCAGTATGGAGAGGAGAAACCAGCCCTCAGACCCACACTGTCCCAGTATGGAGAGGAGAAACCAGCCCTCAGACCCACACTGTCCCAGTATGGAGAGGAGAAACCAACACATTGCACCTCACATCCCTGCTCTCATTCTCACCCCCACGGTGTGAATTTGTCTGCCTGTGTGTGTGCATGCGTGCATCTGTGTCACCGTGCACGTACTTGTGTGTTTGTGTCACTGAGTGTGTGTATGTGTGTGTGTCACTGTCACCGTGGGTGTGTGTTAGGCTGTGTGTGTGTGTGTGTGTGTGTGTGTGTGTGTGTGTGTGTGTGTGTGTGTGTGTGTGTGTGTGTGTGTGTGTGTGTGTGTGTGTGTGTGTGTGTGTGTGTGTGTGTGTGTGTGTGTGTGTGTGTGTGTGTGTGTGTGTGTGTTGTGTTTGTGTGTGACCTGATAAATGCCCAACCCAGTCTATCTGTGACAGTTGTCCCATCTGTAGCCCTTGGACAGACATAAGGATGGCCAGGGAGGCTGTGGAGAAGAAGAATTAGTGGATGACTTAGGTATGACGTAGTGGATGGCTTTGGGGAGGACTTAGTGGATAAGTTAGTGGATGACTTAGTGGAGAGTTAGCGGGTAGGGATTGATGACATCACACCTTAGACAGAGGGTAATTAACAATATATCACATCGTCTATGGAGAGATGTGACAACACACACAGACTAGACCATTCTATAATGGCTGTTCCCACAATGCATTGGACCTTCCTCTTCATCATGCACTCTATGGGAAGCCTCCACATGACCTCTGAACTCACTCCTAGCGCCCTCTCTCCTCACATCCTCTCTCCTTGCCCCTTCTCAAAACCCCTCACCTCCAATGGGTCCTCAGTCATACCCCTCCAGCCCCTACTTGTCACCATCACCTAGCAACTGGCACTGGCTGCCTAGCAACAGCTATAGCCATATCCCTGTAGGAGGGGTTATGGCTACTCATGTGTGAGGTCATCGGTCCACTGTTACCGATGTGACCATCCCTCTTGGTGAGGATCTCTCTACACAAGGGGTGCTAGACCCGGGACCACCCATACGTAGAATGTATGCACACATGACTGTAAGTCGCTTTGGATAAAAGCGTCTGCTAAATGGCATATATTATTATTATTATTATTATATTTTCACGGCATTAGACAACATGTTATCACTGCATTAGACAACATGTGCTCATAGCATTAGATAAGATGTGTTCACTGCATTAAACAACATGTGTTCACTGCAATAAACAATGTGTTAACTGCATTACACAATATGATCACAGCATTAGACAACATTATTAAACAACATGTGTTCACTGCATTAAACAATGTGTTGACTGCATTACACAACATGTGTTCACTGCATTGGACACTGCATTAGACATGCATTAAACAACATGTTCTCACTGCATTAGACAACATATATTCGACAACATGTGTTCACATTAGACAACATGTGTTCTGCATTGGACGACATGTGTTCACCGCATTAAAAAACATGTTCTCACTGCATTAGACAACATATATTCGACAACATGTGTTCACTGCATTAGACAACATGTGTTCACTGCATTAGACAACATGTGTTCACTGCATTAGACAACATATATTAGACAACATGTGTTCATTGCATTAGACAACATGTGTTCACTGCATTAGACAACATGTGCTCACTCCATTAGACAACGTGTGTTCACTGCATTAGACAACATGTGTTCACTGCATTAGATAACATATATTAGACAACATGTGCTCACTGCATTAGACAACATATATTAGACAACAGGTGTTCACTGCATTAGACAACTTGTGTTCACCGCATTAGACGACATGTGTTCACTACATTAGACAACATATATTAGACAACATGTGTTCACTGCATTAGACAACATATATTAGACAACATGTGTTCACTGCATTAGACAACATATATTAGACAACATGTGTTCACTGCATTAGACAACATGTGTTCTACATTGCAACATATATTAGACAACATGTGTTCACTGCATTAGACAACATGTGTTCACTACATTAGACAACATATATTAGACAACATGTGTTCACTGCATTAGACAACATGTGTTCACTGCATTAGACATATATTAGACAACATGTGTTCACTACACAACATGTGTTCATGCATTAGACAACATGTGTTCACTATTAGGCGACATGTGTTCACTACATTAGACAACATATATTAGACAACATGTGTTCACTACATTAGACATTATTAGACAGCTGCATATATTAGACAACATGTGTTCACTACATTAGACAACATGTGTTCACTGCATTAGACAACATGTGTTCACTGCATTAGACGACATGTGTTCACTACATTAGACAACATATATTAGACAACATGTGTTCACTACATTAGACAACACGTTCACTACATTAGACAACATATATTACAACATGTGTCCACTGCATTAGACAACATGTGTTCACTACATTAGACAACATGTGTTCACTACATTAGACAACATAGACAACATGTGTTCTACATTAGACAACATGTTCACTACATTAGACAACATATATTAGACAACATCTGTTCACTGCATTAGACAACATGTGTTCACTACATTAGACAACATGTGTTCACTACATTAGACAACATATATTAGACAACATGTGTTCACTACATTAGACAACATATATTAGACGACATGTGTTCACTGCATTAGACAACATGTGTTCATATTAGGCGACATGTGTTCACTGACATATATTAGACAACATGTGTTCACTACATTAGACAACATGTGTCCACTGCATTAGACGACATGTGTTCACTGCATTAGACAACACATATTAGACGACGTGTGTTCACTGCATTGGACAACATGTGTTCATTACATGTGTTCACTACATTAGACAACATATATTAGACACATGTGTTCACTGCATTAGACAACATATATTAGACATGTGTTCACTGAACCATTATTAGACAACATATCCATTAGACAACATGTGTTCACTGCATTAGACAACATATATTAGACGACATGTGTTCACTGCATTAGACAACATATATTAGACGACTTGTGTTCACTACATTAGACAACATATATTAGACAACATGTGTTCACTCCATTAGACAACATTCACTACATGAGACAACATGTGTTCACTACATTAGACAACATGTATTTCACTCCATTAAGGCGTATGTGTTCACTACATTAGACAACATATATTAGACAACATGTGTTCTGCATTGAACCACTGCATCCATTAGACGACGTATGTTCACTCCATTAGACAACATGTGTTCACTACATTAGACAACATGTGTTCACTCCATTAGACGACATGTGTTCACTACATTAGACAACATATATTAGACAACATCTGTTCACTGCATTAGACGACATGTGTTCACTGCATTAGACAACACATATTAGACGACATGTGTTCACTCCATTAGCATGTAGACAACATGTGTTCACTACATTAGACAACATGTTCACTCCATTAGACAACATGTGTTCACTACATTAGACAACATGTGTTCACTCCATTAGACAACATGTGTTTCACTACATTAGACAACATATTTTAGACAACATGTGTTCACTGCATTAGACAACTTGTGTTCACTACATTAGACAACATATTTTAGACAACATGTGTTCATTAGACTGTGTTCACTCCATTAGACAACATGTGTTCACTACATTAGACAACATATATTAGATGACAACATGTGTTCACTGACAACATATTTTAGACAACATGTGTTCACTCCATTAGACAACATGTGTTTCACTACATTAGACAACATATATTAGGCGACATGTGTTCACTGCATTAGACAACACATATTAGTGTTCACTGCATTAGACAACACATATTAGACGACATGTGTTCACTCCATTAGGCGACATGTGTTCACTGCATTAGACAACATATATTAGACAACATGTGTTCACTGCATTAGACGACATGTGTTCACTGCATTAGACAACATGTGTTCACTGCTAGACAACATATATTAGACAACATGTGTTCATTAGACAACATGTGTTCACTGCATTAAGACGACATGTGTTCATGCATTATATATTAGACGACATGTGTTCACTCCATTAGCATGTACTCCATTGAACAACATGTGTTCACTGCATTGGACGACATGTGTTCACTCATTAGACAACATGTGTTCCTCCATTAGACAACATGTGTTCACTACATTAGACAACATATATTAGGCGACATGTGTTCACTACATTAGACAACATATTAGACGACATGTGTTCACTGCATTAGACAACATATATTAGACAACATGTGTTCACTCCATTAGACAACATGTGTTCACTACATTAGACAACATATATTAGACAACATGTGTTCACTCCATTAGACAACATGTGTTCACTACATTAGACAACATGTGTTCACTACATTAGACAACATGTGTTCACTACATTAGACAACATGTGTTCACTACATTAGACAACATGTGTTCACTACATTAGACAACATGTGTTCACTACATTAAACAACATGTGTTCACTCCATTAGACAACATGTGTTCACTACATTAGACAACATATATTAGACAACATGTGTTCACTCCATTAGACAACATGTGTTCACTCCATTAGACAACATGTGTTCACTACATTAGACAACATATATTAGACAACATGTGTTCCATCCATTGGTAACATGTGTTCACTCCATTAGGCGACATGTCGTTCACTGCATTAGACAACATATATTAGACAACATGCTGTTTCACTGCATTAGGCGACATGTGTTCACTACATTAGACAACATATATTAGACAACATGTGTTCACTACATTAGACAACATGTGTTCACTACATTAGACAACATGTGTTTCACTGCATTAGACAACATGTATTCACTGCATTAGGCGACATGTGTTCACTGCATTAGACAACATATATTAGACGACATGTGTTTCACTGCATTAGATGACATGTGCTCACTCCATTAGACAACATGTGTTCACTCATTAGACAACATGTGTTCACTACATTAGACAACATGTGTTCACTACATTAGACGACATGTGTTCACTGCATTAGACAACATATATTAGACGACATGTGTTCACTGCATTAGGCGACATGTGCTCACTCCATTAGACAACATGTGTTCACTCCATTGAACAACATGTGTTCACTACATTAGACAACATATATTAGACATGTGTTCACTGCATTAGACAACATGTGTTCACTCCATTAGACAACATGTGTTCACTACGTTAGACAACATGTGTTCACTACATTAGACAACATGTGTTCACTCCATTAGACAACATGTGTTCACTCCATTAGACAACATGTGTTCACTACATTAGACAACATGCTCACTCCATTAGACAACATGTGTTCACTCCATTAGACAACATGTGTTCACTACATTAGACAACATATATTAGACGACATGTATTCACTCCATTAGACAACATGTGCTCATTCCATTAGACAACATGTGTTCACTCCATTAGACAACATGTGTTCACTACATTAGACAACATGTGTTCTACATTAGACAACATCTGTTCACTGCATTAGACGACATGTGTTCACTACATTAGACAACGTGTGTTCTGCATTAGACAACATGTGTTCACTGCATTGAACAACATGTGTTCACTACATTGACAACTTGTGTTCTTTTCATTAGACAACATGTGTTCACTCCATTAGACAACATGTGTTCACTACATTAGACAACATGTGTTCACTGCATTAGACAACATGTGTTCACTGCATTAGACAACATGTGTTCACTACATTAGACAACTTGTGTTCACTGCATTAGACAACATATATTAGACAACATGTGTTCACTACATTAGACAACATATATTAGACGACATGTATTCACTGCATTAGACAACATGTGTTCACTGCATTAGACAACATATATTAGACAACATGTGTTTCACTGCATTAGACGACATGTGTTCACTACATTAGACAACATATATTAGACAACATGTGTTCACTACATTAGACAACATATATTAGACAACATGTGTTCACTGCATTAGACAACATGTGTTCACTGCATTAGACAACATATATTAGACAACATGTGTTCACTGCATTAGACGACATGTGTTCACTACATTAGACAACATATATTAGACAACATGTTTCACTGCATTAGACAACATGTGTTCACTACATTAGACAACATATATTAGACACCATGTATTTCACTACATTAGACAACATATAATAGACGACATGTGTTCACTGCATTAGACAACATGTGTTCACTGCATTAGACAACATGTGTTCACTGCATTAGACAACATGTGTTCACTGCATTAGACAACATGTGTTCACTGCATTAGACAACATGTGTTCACTACATTAGACAACATATAATAGACAACATGTGTTCACTGCATTAGACAACATGTGTTCACTGCATTAGACAACATGTGTTCACTGCATTAGACGACATGTGTTCACTGCATTAGACAACATGTATTCACTACATTAGACAACATATAATAGACAACATGTGTTCACTGCATTAGACAACATGTGTTCACTACATTAGACAACATATAATAGACAACATGTGTTCACTACATTAGACAACATATAATAGACGACATGTGTTCACTGCATTAGACGACATGTGTTCACTACATTAGACAACATATATTAGACAACATGTGTTCACTACATTAGACAACATATAATAGACGACATGTGTTCACTGCATTAGACAACATGTGTTCACTGCATTAGACAACATGTGTTCACTGCATTAGACAACGTGTTCACTGCATTAGACAACATGTGTTCACTGCATTAGACAACATGTGTTCACTCCATTAGACAACATGTGTTCACTACATTAGACAACATATAATAGGCGACATGTGTTCACTGCATTAGACAACATGTGTTCACTGCATTAGACAACATGTGTTCACTGCATTAGACGACATGTGTTCACTGCATTAGACAACATGTGTTCACTGCATTAGACAACATATATTAGACAACATGTGTTCACTACATTAGACAACATATATTAGACGACATGTGTTCACTGCATTAGACAACATATATTAGACAACATGTGTTCACTGCATTAGACAACATATATTAGACACCATGTGTTCACTACATTAGACAACATATAATAGACGACATGTGTTCACTGCATTAGACAACATGTGTTCTGCATTAGACAACATATATTAGACAACATGTGTTCACTGCATTTAGACAACATATATTAGACACCATGTGTTCACTACATTAGACAACATATAATAGACGACATGTGTTCACTGCATTAGACAACATATATTAGACAACATGTGTTCACTGCATTAGACAACATATATTAGACAACATGTGTTCACTGCATTAGACAACATATATTGACACCATGTGTTCACTACATTAGACAACATATAATAGACGACATGTGTTCACTGCATTAGACAACATGTGTTCACTGCATTAGACAACATGTGTTCACTGCATTAGACAACATGTTCACTGCATTAGACAACATGTGTTCACTGCATTAGACAACATGTGTTCACTACATTAGACAACATATAATAGACAACATGTGTTCACTGCATTAGACAACATGTGTTCACTGCATTAGACAACATGTGTTCACTGCATTAGACGACATGTGTTCACTGCATTAGACAACATGTGTTCACTACATTAGACAACATATAATAGACAACATGTGTTTCACTGCATTAGACAACATGTAATAGACAACATGTGTTCACTACATTAGACAACATATATTAGACACCATGTGTCACTACATTAGACAACATATATTAGACAACATGTGTTCACTGCATTAGACAACATATATTAGACACCATGTGTTTCACTACATTAGACATATAATAGACGACATGTGTTCACTGCATTAGACAACATATATTAGACAACATGTGTTCTGCATTGACAACATATATTAGACAACATGTGTTCACTGCATTAGACAACATATATTAGACACCATGTGTTCACTACATTAGACAACATATAATAGACGACATGTGTTCACTGCATTAGACAACATGTGTTCACTGCATTAGACAACATGTGTTCACTGCATTAGACAACATGTGTTCACTGCATTGACAACATGTGTTCACTGCATTAGACACCATGTGTTCACTACATTAGACAACATATAATAGGCGACATGTGTTCACTGCATTAGACAACATGTGTTCACTGCATTGACAACATGTGTTCACTGCATTAGACAACATGTGTTCACTCCATTAGACAACACATGTTCACTGCATTAGACAACATATAATAGACGACATGTGTTCACTGCATTAGACAACATGTGTTCACTGCATTAGACAACATGTTTCACTGCATTAGACAACGTGTTCACTGCATTAGACAACATGTGTTCACTGCGATTAGACAACATGTGTTCACTCCATTAGACAACATGTGTTCACTACATTAGACAACATATAATAGACGACATGTGTTCACTGCATTAGACAACATGTGTTCACTGCATTAGACAACATGTGTTCACTGCATTAGACGACATGTGTTCACTGCATTAGACAACATGTGTTCACTGCATTAGACAACATATATTAGACAACATGTATTTCACTACATTAGACAACATATATTAGGCGACATGTGTTCACTGCATTAGACAACATATATTAGACAACATGTGTTCACTGCATTAGACAACATATTAGACAACATGTGTTCACTACATTAGACAACATATATTAGGCGACATGTGTTCACTGCATTAGACAACATGTGTTCACTGCATTAGACAACATATATTAGACAACATGTGTTCACTACATTAGACAACATATATTAAGACGACATGTGTTCACTGCATTAGACAACATATATTAGATGACATGTGTTCTGCATTAGACAACATATATTAGATGACATGTGTTCACTGCATTAGACAACATATATTAGACGACATGTGTTCACTGCATTAGACAACATATATTAGATGACATGTGTTCACTGCATTAGACAACATATAATAGACAACATGTGTTCACTGCATTAGACAACATGTGTTCACTGCATTAGACAACATATATTAGACAACATGTGTTCACTACATTAGACAACATATATTAGATGACATGTCACTACATTAGACAACATATATTAGACGACATGTGTTCACTGCATTAGACAACATGTGTTCACTGCATTAGACAACATATATTAGACAACATGTGTTCACTGCATTAGAAGCGACATGTGTTCACTGCATTAGACAACATATATTAGACAACATGTGTTCACTGCATTAGACAACATGTGTTCACTACATTAGACAACATATATTAGACAACATGTGTTCACTGCATTAGACAACATGTGTTCACCCATTAGACAACATGTGTTCACTGCATTAGACAACATGTGTTCACTGCGATGAACAACATGTGTTCACTACATTAGACAACATGTGTTCACTGCATTAGACAACATGTGTTCACTACATTAGACAGCATATATTAGACAACATGTGTTCACTGCATTAGACAACATGTGTTCACTACATTAGACAACATGTGTTCACTGCATTAGACAACATGTGTTCACTACATTAGACAACATGTGTTCACTACATTAGACAACATGTGTTCACTACATTAGACGACATGTGTTCACTGCATTAGACAACATATATTGGACGACATGTGTTCACTCCATTAGACAACATGTGTTCACTACATTGAACAACATGTGTTCACTACATTAGACAACATGTGTTCACTACATTAGACAACATGTGTTCACTACATTAGACAACATATATTGACGACATGTGTTCACTGCATTAGACAACATATATTAGACAACATGTGTTCACTCCATTAGACAACATGTGTTCACTACATTAGACAACATATATTAGACACCATGTGTTCACTGCATTAGACAACATATATTAGACGACTTGTGTTCACTGCATTAGACAACATATATTAGACGACATGTGTTCACTACATTAGACAACATGTGTTCACTACATTAGACGACATGTGTTCACTGCATTAGACAACATATATTAGACAACATGTGTTCACTGCATTAGACAACTTGTGTTCACCGCATTAGACAACATGTGTTCACTGCATTAGACACCATGTGTTCACTGCATTAGACAACATATATTAGACGACATGTGTTCACTGCATTAGACAACATATATTAGATGACATGTGTTCACTCCATTAGACAACATGTATTTCACTACATTAGACAACATATATTAGACAACATGTGTTCACTGCATTAGACAACATGTTCACCGCATTAGACAACATGTATTTCACTGCATTAGACACCATGTGTTCACTGCATTAGACAACATATATTAGACGACATGTGTTCACTGCATTAGACAACATATATTAGGCGACATGTGTTCACTACATTAGACAACATGTGTTCACTACATTAGACGACATGTGTTCACTACATTAGACAACATGTGTTCACTGCATTAGGCGACATGTGTTCACTGCATTAGACAACATATATTAGGCGACATGTGTTCTGCATTAGACAACATATATTAGGCGACATGTGTTCACTACATTTAGACAACATGTGTTCACTACATTAGACAACATATATTAGACAACATGTGTTCACTACATTAGACAACATATATTAGACAACATGTGTTCACTGCATTAGACAACATATATTAGACAACATGTGTTCACTACATTAGACAACATGTGTTCACTGCATTAGACAACATGTGTTCACTGCATTAGACGACATGTGTTCACTACATTAGACAACATATATTAGACAACATGTGTTCACTACATTGACAACACGTGTTCACTACATTAGACAACATGTGTCCACTGCATTAGACGACATGTGTTCACTACATTAGACAACATATATTAGACAACATGTGTTTCACTACATTAGACGACATGTGTTCACTACATTAGACAACATATATTAGACGACATGTGTTCACTGCATTAGACAACACATATTAGACGACACGTGTTCACTCCATTAGGCGACATGTGTTCACTGCATTAGACAACATATATTAGACAACATGTGTTCACTGCATTAGACGACATGTGTTCACTACATTAGACAACATATATTAGACAACATGTGTTCACTACATTAGACAACATGTGTTCACTACATTAGACAACATGTGTTCACTGCATTAGACAACATGTATTCACTACATTAGACAACATGTGTTTCACTACATTAGACAACATGTGTTTCACTACATTAGGCGACATGTTCACTGCATTAGACAACATATATTAGACGACATGTATTCCTCCATTAGACAACATGTATTTCACTACATTAGACAACATGTGTTCACTACATTAGACAGCATGTGTTCACTACATTAGACAACATGTTCACTACATTAGACAACATATATTAGACGACATGTGTTCACTGCATTAGACAACTTGTGTTCACTACATTAGACAACATATATTAGACGACATGTGTTCCACTGCATTAGACAACATATATTAGACAACATGTGTTCACTACATTGACAACATATATTAGACAACATGTATTTCTCCATTAGACAACATGTGTTCACTGCATTAGACAACATATATTAGACACCATGTGTTCACTGCATTAGACAACATATATTAGACGACTTGTATTCACTGCATTAGACAACATATATTAGACGACATGTGTTCACTACATTAGACAACATGTGTTTCACTACATTAGACGACATGTTTCACTGCATTAGACAACATATATTAGACGACATGTATTCTGCATTAGACAACATATATTAGACAACATGTGTTCACTCCATTAGACAACATGTGTTCACTACATTAGACAACATATATTAGACACCATGTGTTCACTGCATTAGACAACATATATTAGACAACATGTGTTCACTGCATTAGACAACTTGTGTTCACCGCATTAGACAACATGTGTTCACTGCATTAGACACCATGTGTTCACTGCATTAGACAACATATATTAGACGACATGTGTTCACTGCATTAGACAACATATATTAGATGACATGTGTTCACTCCATTAGACAACATGTGTTCACTACATTAGACAACATATATTAGACAATAGCTTGTAGCATTCTGCATTAGAACAATATTTCTCGCATTAGACAACATGTGTTCACTGCATTAGACACCATGTGTTCACTGCATTAGACAACATATATTAAACGGCATGTCACTGCATTAGACAACATATATTAGACGACATGTATTCTACATTGAACAACATATATTTCACTACATTAGGCGACGTATGTTCACTACATTTAGACAACATGTGTTCTGCAGTAGGCGACATGTGTTTCACTGCATTGAGCAACATATCAATAGGCAGAGCATGTGTTCACTGCATTAGACAACATATATTGGAAGCGACATGTGTTCCTGCATTAGACGACATGTGTTCACTGCATTAGACAACATATATTAGGCGACATGTGTTCACTGCATTAGACAACATATATTAGGCGACATATGTTCACTGCATTAGGCGACATGTGTCACTGCATTAGACAACATATATTAGGCGACATGTATTTCACTGCATTAGGCGACTTGTGTTCACTACATTAGACAACATATATTAGGCGACATGTGTTCACTGCATTAGACAACATATATTAGACGATTATGTGTTCACTCTGCATTAG
The DNA here is from genome assembly GCF_023373465.1 of Oncorhynchus keta. NCBI lineage: Eukaryota > Metazoa > Chordata > Actinopteri > Salmoniformes > Salmonidae > Oncorhynchus > Oncorhynchus keta. Next base: position 12,600 of record NW_026286994.1, on the reverse strand, counting down.
CCATGTTATTATGTGTTCACCATTAGACAACATATATTAGGCGACATGTGTTCACTGCATTAGACAACATATATTAGAACGACATGTGTTCACTGCATTAGACAACTTGTGTTCACTACATTAGACAACATATATTAGGCGACATGTGTTCACTACATTGGAACAACATATATTAGACGACATGTGTTCACTGCATTAGACAACATATATTAGACAACATGTTCACTACATTAGACAATATATTGGAACGACATGTGTTTGCTCCATTAACAGCATGTGTTCCACTACATTAGAGCAACATATATTGAACACCATGTGTTCTGCCATTAGACAACATATATTGGAAATGACATGTTACTACATTAGACAACATATATTAGACGACATGTGTTCACTACATTAGACAACATGTGTTCACTACATTAGACGACATGTGTTCACTGCATTAGACAACATATATTAGACAACATGTGTTCACTGCATTAGACAACTTGTGTTCACCGCATTAGACAACATGTGTTCACTGCATTAGACACCATGTGTTCACTGCATTAGACAACATATATTAGACGACATGTGTTCACTGCATTAGACAACATATATTAGACGACATGTGTTCACTCCATTAGACAACATGTGTTCACTACATTAGACAACATATATTAGACACCATGTGTTCACTGCATTAGACAACATATATTAGACGACATGTGTTCACTGCATTAGACAACATATATTAGATGACATGTGTTCACTCCATTAGACGACATGTGTTCACTACATTAGACAACATATATTAGACGACATGTGTTCACTCCATTAGACGACATGTGTTCACTCCATTAGACGACATGTGTTCACTACATTAGACAACATGTGTTCACTACATTAGACAACATATATTAGACGACATGTATTCCTCCATTAGACAACATGTGTTCACTACATTAGACAACATATTAGACACCATGTGTTCACTGCATTAGACAACATATATTAGACGACATGTATTCACTGCATTAGACAACGCAATGATGTTGTGTTCCTCCATTGATGATTCCTACATTAGACAACATATATTAGATGACATGTGTTCACTCCATTAGACGACATGTGTTCACTACATTAGACAACATATATTAGGCGACATGTGTTCACTACATTAGACAACATATATTAGACGACATGTGTTCACTAGACAACATATATTAGATGACATAATTTACTACATTAGACAACATATATTAGACGACATGTGTTTCACTACATTAGACAACATATATTAGACAGCATGTGTTCACTACATTAGACAACATATATTAGATGACATGTGTTCACTCCATTAGGACGACATGTGTTCACTCCACATGTACTCCATTAGACGACATGTGTCACTCCATTGAAGTGTGTTCACTACATTAGGCGACATGTGTTCACTACATTAGACAACATATATTAGATGACATGTGTTCACTACATTAGACAACATATATTAGATGACATGTGTTCACTACATTAGACAACATATATTAGATGACATGTGTTCACTCCATTAGACGACATGTGTTCACTACATTAGACAACATATATTAGATGACATGTGTTCACTACATTAGACAACATATATTAGACGACATGTTTTCACTACATTAGACAACATATATTAGATGACATGTGTTCACTACATTAGACAACATATATTAGACGACATGTGTTCACTACATTAGACAACATATATTAGATGACATGTGTTCACTCCATTAGACGACATGTGTTCCTCCATTAGACAACATATATTAGACGACATGTGTTCACTACATTAGACAACATATATTAGATGACATGTGTTCACTACATTAGACAACATATATTAGATGACATGTGTTCACTCCATTAGACGACATGTGTTCACTACATTAGACGACATGTGTTCACTCCATTAGACAACATATATTAGCGACATGTGTTCACTACATTAGACGACATGTGTTCACTACATTAGACGACATGTGTTCACTACATTAGACAACATATATTAGATGACATGTGTTCACTACATTAGACATTAGACAACATATATTAGATGACATGTGTTCACTCCATTAGACGACATGTGTTCACTACATTAGACAACATATATTAGATGACATGTGTTCACTACATTAGACAACATATATTAGACGACATGTGTTCACTACATTAGACAACATATATTAGATGACATGTGTTCACTCCATTAGACAACATGTGTTCACTACATTAGACGACATGTGTTCACTCCATTAGACACATGTGTTCACTCCATTAGACGACATGTGTTCACTACATTAGACGACATGTGTTCACTACATTAGACAACATATATTAGATGACATGTGTTCACTACATTAGACAACATATATTAGATGACATGTGTTCACTACATTAGACAACATGTTACTATTAGACAACATGTGTTCACTACATTAGACAACATATATTAGACGACATGTGTTCACTACATTAGACAACATATATTAGATGACATGTGTTCACTACATTAGACAACATATATTAGATGACATGTGTTCACTCCATTAGACGACATGTGTTCACTACATTAGACGACATGTGTTCACTGCATTAGACAACATATATTAGACTCATGTGTTCACTACATTAGACGACATGTGTTCACTACATTAGACGACATGTGTTCACTGCATTAGACAACATTATTAGACGACATGTGTTCACTCCATTAGACGACATGTGTTCACTACATTAGACGACATGTGTTCACTGCATTAGACAACATATATTAGATGACATGTGTCACTACATTAGACAACATATATTAGATGACATGTGTTCACTCCATTAGGGACGACATGTGTTCACTACATTAGACGACATGTGTTCACTACATTAGACAACATATATTAGACGACATGTTTCACTACATTAGACAACATATATTAGACGACATGTGTTCACTACATTAGACAACATATATTAGATGACATGTGTTCACTCCATTAGACAACATGTGTTCATATTAGACGACATGTGTTCACTGCATTAGACAACATATATTAGACGACATGTGTTCACTACATTAGACAACATATATAGATGACATGTGTTCACTCCATTAGACGACATGTATTCACTACATTAGACGACATGTGTTCACTCATTAGACACATGTGTTCACTCCATTAGACCCACATGTGTTCACTCCATTAGATGACATGTGTTCACTGCATTAGACAACATACTACATTAGACAACATGTGTTCACTACATTAGACAACATATATTAGATGACATGTGTTCACTCATTAGACATATATTAGACGACATGTGTTCACTACATTAGACAACATATATTAGACAACATGTGTTCACTACATTAGACAACATATATTAGATGACATGTGTCACTACATTAGACAACATATATTAGACAACATGTGTTCACTACATTAGACAACATATATTAGATGACATGTGTTCACTACATTAGACAACATATATTAGACAACATGTGTTCAGACGACATATATTAGACGACATGTGTTCACTACATTAGACAACATATATTAGATGACATGTGTTCACTACATTAGACAACATATATTAGACAACATGTGTTCACTCCATTAGACGACATATTATGTGTTCACTACATTAGACAACATATATTAGACGACATGTGTTCACTACATTAGACGACATGTGTTCACTCCATTAGACGACATGTGTTCACTCCATTAGACAATGTGTTCACTCCATTAGACCCACATGTGTTCACTGCATTAGACAACATGTGTTCACTACATTAGACAACATGTGTTCACTACATTAGACAACATATATTAGATGACATGTGTTCACTACATTAGACAACATATATTAGACGACATGTGTTCACTACATTAGACAACATATATTAGACAACATGTGTTCACTACATTAGACAACATATTAGATGACATGTGTTCACTACATTAGACAACATATATTAGACAACATGTGTTCACTACATTAGACAACATATATTAGACAACATGTGTTCACTACATTAGACAACATATATTAGATGACATGTGTTCACTACATTAGACAACATATATTAGACGACATGTGTTCACTCCATTAGACGACATGTGTTCACTACATTAGACAACATGTGTTCACTACATTAGACAACATATATTAGATGACATGTGTTCACTCCATTAGACGACATGTGTTCACTACATTAGACAACATGTGTTCACTACATTAGACAACATATATTAGACAACATGTGTTCACTGCATTAGACAACTTATGTTACCGATTAGACATGTGTTCACTGCATTAGACACCATGTGTTCACTGCATTAGACAACATATATTAGACGACATGTGTTCACTACATTAGACAACATGTGTTCACTACATTAGACGACATGTGTTCACTACATTAGACAACATGTGTGTTCACTACATTAGACAACATGTGTTCACTGCATGTAGACAAACTACATTAGACAACATGTGTTCACTCCATTAGACGACATGTGTTCACTACATTAGACGACATGTGTTCACTGCATTAGACAACATATATTAGACGACATGTGTTCACTACATTAGACAACATATATTAGATGACATGTGTTCACTCCATTAGACGACATGTGTTCACTACATTGTGACGACATGTTTCACTCCATTAGACGACATGTGTTCACTCCATTAGACGACATGTGTTCACTCCATTAGACGACATGTGTTCACTGCATTAGACAACATGTGTTCACTACATTAGACAACATGTGTTCACTACATTAGACAACATATATTAGATGACATGTGTTCACTACATTAGACAACATATATTAGACGACATGTGTTCACTACATTAGACAACATATATTAGACAACATGTGTTCACTACATTAGACAACATATATTAGATGACATGTGTTCACTACATTAGACAACATATATTAGACAACATGTGTTCACTACATTAGACAACATATATTAGATGACATGTGTTCACTACATTAGACAACATATATTAGACAACATGTGTTCACTCCATTAGACGACATATATTAGACGACATGTGTTCACTACATTAGACAACATATATTAGATGACATGTGTTCACTACATTAGACAACATATATTAGACAACATGTGTTCACTCCATTAGACGACATATATTAGACAACATGTGTTCACTACATTAGACAACATATATTAGACGACATGTGTTCACTACATTAGACGACATGTGTTCACTCCATTAGACGACATGTGTTCACTCCATTAGACGACATGTGTTCACTCCATTAGACGACATGTGTTCACTGCATTAGACAACATGTGTTCACTACATTAGACAACATGTGTTCACTACATTAGACAACATATATTAGATGACATGTGTTCACTACATTAGACAACATATATTAGACGACATGTGTTCACTACATTAGACAACATATATTAGACAACATGTGTTCACTACATTAGACAACATATATTAGATGACATGTGTTCACTACATTAGACAACATATATTTAGACAACATGTGTTCACTACATTAGACAACATATATTAGACAACATGTGTTCACTACATTAGACAACATATATTAGATGACATGTGTTCACTACATTAGACAACATATATTAGACGACATGTGTTCACTCCATTAGACGACATGTGTTCACTACATTAGACAACATGTGTTCACTACATTAGACAACATATATTAGATGACATGTGTTCACTCCATTAGACTGACATGTGTTCACTACATTAGACAACATGTGTTCACTACATTAGACAACATATATTAGACAACATGTGTTCACTGCATTAGACAACTTGTGTTCACCGCATTAGACAACATGTGTTCACTGCATTAGACACCATGTGTTCACTGCATTAGACAACATATATTAGACGACATGTGTTCACTACATTAGACAACATGTGTTCACTACATTAGACGACATGTGTTCACTACATTAGACAACATGTGTTCACTACATTAGACAACATATATTAGGCGACATGTGTTCACTACATTAGACAACATGTGTTCACTACATTAGACAACATATATTAGACGACATGTGTTCACTACATTAGACAACATGTGTTCACTCCATTAGACGACATGTGTTCACTCCATTAGGCGACATGTGTTCACTCCATTAGACGACATGTGTTCACTGCATTAGACAACATGTGTTCACTACATTAGACAACATATATTAGACGACATGTGTTCACTACATTAGACGACATGTGTTCACTCCATTAGACGACATGTGTTCACTCCATTAGACGACATGTGTTCACTCCATTAGACGACATGTGTTCACTGCATTAGACAACATGTGTTCACTACATTAGACAACATATATTAGACAACATGTGTTCACTCCATTAGACGACATGTGTTCACTCCATTAGGCGACATGTGTTTCACTACATTAGACAACATGTGTTCACTACATTAGACAACATATATTAGACAACATGTGTTCACTGCATTAGACAACTTGTGTTCACCGCATTAGACAACATGTGTTCACTGCATTAGACACCATGTGTTCACTGCATTAGACAACATATATTAGGCGACATGTGTTCACTACATTAGACAACATGTGTTCACTACATTAGACGACATGTGTTCACTACATTAGTCAACATGTACTGCATTAGACGACATGTGTTCACTGCATTAGACAACATATATTAGACGACATGTTTCACTGCATTAGACAACATATATTAGATGACATGTGTTCACTCCATTAGACAACATGTGTTCACTCCATTAGACAACATGTGTTCACTACATTAGACGACATGTGTTCACTCCATTAGACGACATGTGTTCACTCCATTAGACGACATGTGTTCACTCCATTAGACGACATGTGTTCACTGCATTAGACAACATATATTAGACAACATGTGTTCACTCCATTAGACGACATGTGTTCACTCCATTAGACGACATGTGTTCACTACATTAGACAACATATATTAGACAACATGTGTTCACTGCATTAGACAACTTGTGTTCACCGCATTAGACAACATGTGTTCACTGCATTAGACACCATGTGTTCACTGCATTAGACAACATATATTAGACGACATGTGTTCACTACATTAGACAACATGTGTTCACTACATTAGACGACATGTGTTCACTACATTAGACAACATGTGTTCACTGCATTAGACGACATGTGTTCACTGCATTAGACAACATATATTAGACGACATGTGTTCACTGCATTAGACAACATATATTAGACGACATGTGTTCACTACATTAGACAACATATATTAGACGACATGTGTTCACTGCATTAGACAACATATATTAGACGACATGTGTTCACTGCATTAGACAACATATATTAGACGACATGTGTTCACTGCATTAGACAACATATATTAGACGACATGTGTTCACTGCATTAGACGACATGTGTTCACTGCATTAGACAACATATATTAGACGACATGTTCACTGCATTAGACAACTTGTTTCACTACATTAGACAACATATATTAGGCGACATGTGTTCACTGCATTAGACAACATATATTAGGCGACATGTGTTCACTCCATTAGACAACATGTGTTCACTACATTAGACAACATATATTAGACGACATGTGTTCACTGCATTAGACAACATATATTAGACGACATGTGTTCACTGCATTAGACAACATATATTAGACACCATGTGTTCACTACATTAGACAACATATATTAGACGACATGTGTTCACTGCATTAGACAACATATATTAGGCGACATGTGTTCACTGCATTAGACAACTTGTGTTCACTACATTAGACAACATATATTAGGCGACATGTGTTCACTGCATTAGACAACATATATTAGGCGACATGTGTTCACTCCATTAGACAACATGTGTTCACTACATTAGACAACATATATTAGACAACATGTGTTCACTGCATTAGACAACTTGTGTTCACCGCATTAGACAACATGTGTTCACTACATTAGACACCATGTGTTCACTGCATTAGACAACATATATTAGACAACATGTGTTCACTGCATTAGACAACTTGTGTTCACCGCATTAGACAACATGTGTTCACTACATTAGACAACATATATTAGACAACATGTGTTCACTACATTAGACAACATGTGTTCACTACATTAGACAACATGTGTTCACTACATTAGACAACATGTGTTCACTACATTAGACAACATGTGTTCACTACATTAGACAACATATATTAGACAACATGTGTTCACTGCATTAGACAACATGTGTACACTGCATTAGACAACATGTGCTCACTCCATTAGACAACATGTGTTCACTGCATTAGACAACATGTGTTCACTACATTAGACAACATATATTAGACAACATGTGTTCACTGCATTAGACAACATGTGTACACTGCATTAGACAACATGTGCTCACTCCATTGGACAACTTGTGTTCACTGCATTAGACGACATGTGTTCACTACATTAGACAACATGTGTTCACTACATTAGACAACATGTGTTCACTGCATTAGATAACATGTGTACACTGCATTAGACAACATGTGCTCACTCCATTAGACAACTTGTGTTCACTGCATTAGACGACATGTGTTCACTACATTAGACAACATGTGTTCACTACATTAGACAACATGTGTTCACTGCATTAGACAACATATGTACACTGCATTAGACAACATGTGCTCACTCCATTAGACAACTTGTGTTCACTGCATTAAGACGACATGTGTTCACTACATTAGACAACATGTGTTCACTACATTAGACAACATGTGTTCACTGCATTAGATAACATGTGTTCACTACATTAGACGACATGTGTTCACTACATTAGACAACATATATTAGACAACATGTGTTCACTGCATTAGACAACATGTGTTCACTGCATTAGGCAATATGTGCTCACTCCATTAGACAACGTGTGCTCACTGCATTAAACAACATATTCTCACAGCATTAGGCCTGCAGATATGTGATTGGCATACCTTGCTAGCAATCCCCGTTACATATCACTGAGATTGAGCACTACATTCATGCATGAGTACACACAGCGAGTGGAAACACAGGTAAATGCATGTACATGTACATGATCGAACATGTAAACACACAGAGACAAAAATACCCTATGTGTGTAAGAGAGAAGAAAGAGTAGGAGGAGGGAGGGATAAGAGGCACTCCTGGTCCTCTGTGTGGGCAATATGGTCCCTCCCACATCCCAAGGCCCACAGCTCTCCACACAGGAGCCATCCACTGGCCCAATTAAAGCTGCATGAATCATAACCCACTGGCAGCAGACACACAGACACTTGACCCAGCCCAGTCGCAGCATAACACCACCCACACAATAATATATATGTTACACACAGTGTAACAACACAGCTAAACTCATCAAAAACGTCCTCTCACTGTCAACTGCATTTATTTTCAGCAAACTTAACATGTGTAAATATTTGTATGAACATAACAATATTCAACAACTGATCAACTTCCACAGTCATGTGACCCCAACAGAAATGTAATAATGTGTCCCTGAACAAGTAACAGTCAGTATCTGGTGTGGCCACCAGCTGCAATAAGTACTTCAGTGCATCTCCACTTCATGGACTGCACCAGATTTGCCAGTTCTTGCCGGGAGATATTACCCCACTCTTCCACCAAGGCACCTGCAAGTTCCCAGACATTTCTGGGGGAATGGCCCTAGCCCTCACCCTCCGGTCAACAGGTCCCAGGCGTGGTCAATGGGACTGAGATCCGGGCTCTTCGCTGGCCATGGCAGAACACTGACATTCCTGTCTTGCGGAAATGCACTGGGACAGCAGCGGTATGGCTGGTGGCATTGTCATGCTGGAGGGTCATGTCAGGATGAGCCTGCAGGAAGGGTACCACATGGGGGAGAAGGATGTCTTCCTGTAACATACAGCGTTGAGATTGCCTGCAGCCCAGCCAACAAGATCAGTCTGATGACGCTGTGACACACCGCCCCAGACCATGACGGACCCTCCACTTCCAAATCGATCCCGCTCCAGAGTACAGGCCTCGGTGTAACGCTCATTCCTTCGACGATAAACGTGAATCCGACCATCACCCCTAGTGAGACAAAAACGCGTCTCGTCAGTGAAGAGCACTTTTTGCCAGTCCTGTCAGTTCCTGCGACGGTGGGTTTGTGCCCATAGGCGACGTTGTTGATGTCTGGTGAGGACCTGCCTTAGAACGGGCCTACAAGCCAGTCTTGCACTGATGGAGGGATTGTGCGTTCCTGGTGTAACTCGGGCAGTTGTTGTTGCCATCCTGTACCTGTCCTGCAGGTGCGATGTTCGGATTTACCGATCCTGTGCAGGTGTTGTTACATGTGGTCTGTCACTGCGAGGACAATCAGCCGTTTGTCCTGTCTCCCTGTAGCGCTGTCTTAGGTGTCTCACAGTACAGACATAGCAATTTATTGCCCTGGCCACATATGCAGTCCTCATGCCTCCTTGCAGCACCCTGGGCATCTTTATTTTGTTTTTTTCAGTGTCAGTAGAAAGGCCTCTTTAGTGTCCTAAATTTTCATAACTGTGGCCTTAATTGCCTACCTTCTGTTAGCTGATGAAGATGTGTGTAGTTAATTGGATATTTACGAATTATCTTGGAAGGACAGGGTCCTGAAAAAGGGACATTTATTTTTTTGCTGAGTTTACATAGGACCACGGGTATTCATGTAAGGTCATACTAGTGCATCACTGTCTTTGGACCATGTGCGTGATCTCTAGTGAGAGTATGCCTCTGTAAAGGTCACCAACAGCAAGTCAATGACAGCAGGTCTTTCAGTCTCAGCCCAATGTGAGTCAAGGATGTAGAACACTCACTCTACGTGAGTACAGTGGTCCTTCTGTAGCACAGTTGGTAGAGCATGGCGCTTGTAACGCCAGGGTAGTGGGTTCGATTCCGGGACCACCCATACGTAGAATGTATGCACACATGACTGTAAGTCGCTTTGGATAAAAGCGTCTGCTAAATGGCATATACTATATACTACTATATACTACTACTATACTACTATACTATACGTGAGATGGTGAATACAGGTGTGTGAAGGACAGTGGAAGCAGGTCACAGAGAAAGCACAACAAGGCCTGGACAGCTCTCTGTGAAAATCAAAGGCATCCTGTGTGTTAGGGTGTGAGGTTGAGCCTTGTGAGTGAGAGAGAGGTCTAATGAGGATCACAGTCAAAGACAACAAATCACATCAATCAAATCAAATGTTATTGGTCACATACACATGGTTAGTAGATGTTAATGCGAGTGTAGCGAAATGCTTGTGCTTCTAGTTCCGAGTAATTTAACAACAACTACCTTATACACACAAGTGTAAAGGAATGATTAAGAATATGTACATATAAATACATGGATGTGTGATGGCCGAACAGCATAGGCAAGATGCAGTAGATGGTATAAAGTACAGTATATACATATGAGATGAGTAATGTAGGGTATGTAAATATTATATAAAGTGCCATTGTTTAAGTGACTAGTGATACATTTATTACATCTGAATATTAGTTATTAAAGTGGCTAGAGATTGAGTCTGTATGTTGGCAGCAGCCACTCAGTGTTAGTGACGGCTGTTTAACAGTTTGATGGCCTTGAGATAGAATCTGTTTTTCAGTCTCTCGGTCCCAGCTTTGATGCACCTGTACTGACCTCACCTTCTGGATGATATTGGAGTGAACAGGCAGTGGCTCGGGTGGTTGTTGTCCTTGATGATATTGTTGACCTTCCTGTGACATCGGGTGGTGTAGGTGTCCTGGAGGGCAGGTAGTTTGCCCCGGTGATGCGTTGTGCAGACCTCACCACCCTCTGGAGAGCCTTACATTTGTGGGCGGAGCAGTTGCCGTACCAGGCTGTGATACAGCCCGACAGGATGCTCTCGATAGTGCATCTGTAAAAGTTTGTGAGTGTTTTTGGTGACAAGACAAATTTCTTCAGCCTCCTGAGTTTGAAGGGGCGCTATTGCGCCTTTTTCACCACGCTGTCTGTGTGGGTGGACCATTTCAGTTTGTCTGTGATGTGTACGCCGAGGAACTTAAAACTTTCCACCTTCTCCACTACTGTCCCATCGATGTGGATAGGGGGTGCTCCCTCTGCTGTTTCCTGAAGTCCACGATCATCTGCTTTGTTTTGTTGACTTTGAGTGTGAGGTTATTTTACTGGCACCACACTCTGAGGGCCCCGCACCTCCTCCCTGTAGGCCATCTCGTCGTTGTTGGTAATCAAGCCTACCACTGTAGTGTCGTCTGCAAACTTGATGATTGAGTTGGAGGCGTGCATGGTCAAGCAGTCATGAGTGAACAGGGAGTACAGGAGAGGGCTGAGAACACACCCTTGTGGGGCCGCAGTATTGAGGATCAGCGGGGTGGAGATGTTGTTTCTACACTCACCACTTGGGGCGGCCCGTCAGAAAGTCCAGGACCCAGTTGCACAGGGCGGGGTCGAGACCCAGGGTCTCGAGCTTAATGACGAGTTTGGA
>NW_026286993.1:0-4903 GCF_023373465.1 Oncorhynchus keta | reverse complement strand
ATTTACATTTACATTTAAGTCATTTAGCAGACGCTCTTATCCAGAGCGACTTACAAATTGGTGCATACACCTTATGACAACCAGTGGAACAGCCACTTGCATCTAAATCTTGTTGGGGGAGAAGGGGGGTGAGAAGGATTACTTACCCTTACTTACCCTATCCTAGGTATTCCTTGAAGAGGTGGGGTTTCAGGTGTCTCCGGAAGGTGGTGATTGACTCCGCTGTCCTGGCGTCGTGAGGAGTTTGTTCCACCATTGGGGGCCAGAGCAGCGAACAGTTTTGACTGGGCTGAGCGGGAACTGTACTTCCTCAGTGGTAGGGAGGCGAGCAGGCCAGAGGTGGATGAACGCAGTGCCCTTGTTTGGGTGTAGGGCCTGATCAGAGCCTGGAGGTACTGAGGTGCCGTTCCCCTCACAGCTCCGTGGCGAGCACCATGGTCTTGTAGCGGATGCGGCTTCAGCTTCTGGAAGCCAGTGGAAGCGGAAGGAAGCGGGGTGACGTGAGAGAGAACTTGGGAAGGATGAGACACCAGACGAACTGCGGCGTTCTGGATGAGTTGTAGGGTTTTATTGGCACAGGCAGGAGCCCAGCCAACAGCGGTGCAGTATCAAGGCGGAGATGACAGTGCCTGGATTAGGACTCGCCGCTTCCTGTGTGAGCAGGGTCGTACTCTGCGGATGTTGTAGAGCATGAACCTACAGGAACGGGACACCGCCTTGATGTTGAATTGAGAAACGTCAGTGTTGTCCAGGATCACGCCAGGTTCTTAGCGCTCTGGGAGGACACAATGGGTTGTCCCAAGCCGTGATGGCGGATCATGGAGCGGCAGTCGCTTCCCCGGGGAGGAAGAGAGGAGCTCCGTCTTGCTGAGGTTCAGCTTGAGGTGGTGATCCGTCATCCCACACTGATATGTCACCCACTTAGACATGCAGAGATGCGATTCGCCACCTGAATCAGAAGGAAGGAGAAGATTAATTGTGTATGTCTGCATGGCAATGATAGGAGAGACCATGTGAGTTATGACAGAGCCAAGTGACTTGGTGTATAGCGAGAATAGAGAGGGCCTAGAACAGAGCCTGAGGACACCAGTGGTGAGGACGCGTGGTGAGGAGACAGATTCTCGCCCACGCCACCTGGTAGGGCGACCTGTCAGGTAGGACGCAATCAAGCGTGGGCCGCGAGAGATGCCCAGCTCGGAGAGGGTGGAGGAGGATCTGATGGTTCACAGTATCGAAGGCAGCCGATGGGTCTAGAAGGATGAGAGCAGAGGAGAGAGAGTTAGCTTTAGCAGTGCGGAGGCGCCTCCCGTGATACGAAGAGCAGTCTCAGTTGAATGACTAGTCTTGAAACCTGACTGATTTGGATCAAGAAGGTCATTCTGAGAGAGATGGCGGTAGAGCTGGCCAGGGACGGCACGCTCAAGGTTTTGGAGAGAAAAGAGAGAAGGATACTGGTCTGTAGTTTTGACATGGAGGATCGAGTGTAGGTTTTCAGAAGGGGTGCAACTCTCGCTCTGCGAAGGCAGGAGGGACGTAGCCAGCGGTCAGGGATGAGTTGATGAGCGAGGTAAGGTAAGGGAGAAGGTCTCCGGAAATGGTCTGGAGAAGAGAGGAGGGGATAGGGTCAGCGGGCAGGTTGTTGGGCGGCCGGCCGTCACAAGAGCAACGAGATTTCATCTGGAGAGAGAGGGAGAAGAGGTCAGAGCATAGGGTAGGGCAGTGTGAGCAGAACCAGCGGTGTCGTTTTGACTTAGCAAACGAGGATCGGATGTCATCGACCTTCTTTTCAAAATGGTTGACGAGAAGTCATCTGCAGAGAGGAGGAGGGAGGGGGGGAGGATTCAGGAGGGAGGAGAAGGTGGCAAAAAAGAGCTTCCTAGGGTTAGAGGCAGATGCTTGGAATTTAGAATGGTAGAAAGTGGCTTTGCAGCAGAGACAGAGGAGGAAAATGTAGAGAGGAGGAGTGAAAGGATGCCAGGTCACGGGAGCGAGTTTTCCTCCATTTCCGCTCGGCTGCCCGGAGCCCTGTTCTGTGAGCTCGCAATGATGCGTCGAGCCACGGAGCGGGAGGGAGGACCGAGCCGGCCTGGAGGATAGGGGACATAGGGTCAAAGGATGCAGTAAGGGGAGAGAGGAGGGTTGAGGAGGCAGAATCAGGAGATGGGTTGGAGAAAGTTTGAGCAGAGGAAGAAGATAGGATGGAAGAGGAGAGAGTAGCGGGGAGAGAGAGCGAGGTGGGACGGCGCGATACCATCCGAGTAATGGGGCAGTGTGGAAGTGTTGGATGAGAGCGAGAGGGAAAAGGATACAAGGTAGTGGTCGGAGACTTGGAGGAGTTGCAATGAGGTTGGTGGAAGAACAGCATCTAGTAAAGATGAGGTCAGCGTATTGCCTGCCTTGTGAGTAGGGGAGGGTGAGAGGGTGAGGTCAAAGAGGAGAGGAGTGGAAAGGAGGCAGAGAGGAATGAGTCAAAGGTAGACGTGGGGAGGTTAAAGTCGCCCAGAACTGTGAGAGGTGAGCCGTCCTCAGGAAAGGAGCTTATCAAGGCATCAAGCTCATTGATGAACTCTCCGAGGAACCTGGAGGCGATAAATGATAAGGATGTTAAGCTTGAAAGGGCTGGTAACTGTGACAGCATGGAATTCAAAGGCAATAGACAGATGGGTAAGGGAGAAAGAGAAAAAGACCACTTGGGAGAGATGAGGATCCCGGTGCCACCACCCGCTGACCAGAAGCTCTCGGGGTGTGCGAGAACACGTGGGCGGACGAGGAGAGAGAGCAGTAGGGTAGCAGTGTTATCTGTGGTGATCCATGTTTCCGTCAGTGCCAGAAGTCAAGGGACTGGAGGGAGGCATAGGCTGAGATGAACTCTGCCTTGTTGGCCGCAGATTGGCAGTTCAGAGGCTACCAGAGACCTGGAACTCCACGTGGGTCGTACGCTGGGACCACCAGGTTAGGGTGGTCGCGGCCACGCGGTGTGGAGCGTTTTGTATGGTCTGTGCAGAGGAGAGAACAGGGATAGACAGACACATAGTTGACAGGCTACAGAAAAGGCTACGCTAATGCAAGGAAATTGGAATGACAAGCGGACTACACGTCTCGAATGTTCAGAAAGTTAAGCTTACGTAGCAAGAATCTTATTGACTAAAATGATTAAATGATACAGTACTGCTAAAGTAGGCTAGCTGGCAGTAGCTGCGTTATTGACACTACACTAATCAAGTCGTTCCGTTGAGTGTAATAATTCTACAGTGCTGCTATTCGGGGGCTAGCTGGCTAGCTAGCAGTGTTGTTTACGTTACGTTGAGTTAAAATAACGACAATAGCTGGCTAGCTAACCTAGGGAATCGGTCTAGACTACACAATTATCTTTGAAACAAAGACGGCTATGCAGCTAGCCACGATCAAACAAATCAAACCGCTGCACTGCAATGAAACGAAAATGTGAAACCACCTGACCGGGTTGTTGAATTCAAAACAGCAGGCGTTGGCTGGCTGTTGGCAGTTAGCTGTTGGCTAGCTAGCAGAGTCTCCTCGTTAAGGGCGACAAATAGCTGGCTAGCGAACCTCAGTGAATTAAGATAATCACTCCAAGGCTACACACACTAAACTACACAATTATCTTGGAAACAAAGACAGCTATGTAGCTAGTTAACACTGAACTAATCCAAGTCGTACAGTTGAGTGAATAGCACTACAGTGATGCTAATCTGTGTGCGTTAGCTGGCTCCTGGGCGAATAGCAGTGAAGGCTACGTTAGGGGCGACGAAATACGATAATTATGCAATTATCTCTGATACAAGGGCGGCTATGTAGCTAGCTAAGAAGAATTGCTAAGATTAGACAAATCAACCGTTGTACTATAATGAAATGTAATGAAAAGTTATAAAAAGTTATACAACCTGCAGAGCGAAGTGCGAATGCGAATGCGACCGCTCGCTCCAGCCGGAACCGGAACCGATGTTATTAGTCACATTCACATATTTAACAGATGTTATTGGTCACATTCACGAATTTAACAGATGTTATTAGTCACATTCACATATTTAGCAGATGTTATTGGTCACATTCACATATTTAACAGATGTTATTGGTCACATATTTAACAGATGTTATTGGTCACATATTTAACAGATGTTATTGGTCACATTCACATATTTAGCAGATGTTATTGGTCACATATTTAACAGATGTTATTGGTCACATATTTAGCAGATGTTATTGGTCACATATTTAACAGATGTTATTGGTCACATATTTATCAGATGTTATTGGTCACATTCACATATTTAACAGATGTTATTGGTCACATATTTAACAGATGTTATTGGTCACATTCACATATTTAACAGATGTTATTGGTCACATATTTAACAGATGTTATTGGTCACATTCACATATTTAACAGATGTTATTGGTCACATATTTAACAGATGTTATGGTCACATATTTATCAGATGTTATTGGTCACATTCACATATTTAGCAGATGTTATTGGTCACATTCACATATTTAGAAGATGTTATTGGTCACATATTTAACAGATGTTATTGGTCACATATTTAACAGATGTTATTGGTCACATATTTAACAGATGTTATTGGTCACATATTTAACAGATGTTATTGGTCACATTCACATATTTAGAAGATGTTATTGGTCACATATTTAACAGATGTTATTGGTCACATATTTAACAGATGTTATTGGTCACATATTTAACAGATGTTATTGGTCACATTCACATATTTAACAGATGTTATTGGTCACATACATATTTAGCAGATGTTATTGTGGGTGTAGTGAAATGCTTGTGTTCCTAGTTCCATCAGTGCAGTAGTATCTAACAGTGCAGTATATAACAGTGCATAGTAACAGTGCAGTAGTATCTAACAGTGCAGTA
>NW_026286992.1:42500-58401 GCF_023373465.1 Oncorhynchus keta | reverse complement strand
TGGAAGGCAGGACAAATCAACGTGACATATTCATGTATCCCCCCCCCCCAGGAGTCCTAACATGTTTGATATAAATGTAGCTCAGAGAGCTGATGTTGTGATGAGCCTCCCATGAAATGCACAGCCACAGGGTGTCTCTGGTGAAAGGGGTCCTGATATTTACTCCTGTGATCTGCTATCCTCTTGTTTTCAGAGCTCGGTTTTTGTCTAACCTACATTAGCATAGATCACAAATACACTTGATCAGGTAGACCACATTTTGTTTTTTTTAAAACACGTAACGATACCCATTAAATCGTAGTGGTCTTGCATTTACATTACATTACATTTAAGTCATTTAGCAGACGCTCTTATCCAGAGCGTACTTTACTATACTACTACATACTATACTTTATCCTATCCTAGGTATTCCTTAAAGAGGTGGGGTTTCAGGTGTCTCCGGAAGGTGGTGATCTCGCCTGCGATAGGCTGATTGAACATTGTGTGTATTTGTTTTGGTAAAGTTACACTGGGTACATCGGCCACGTCTGTAATTACTGTCGGAGGCGTATCGTCTGGGAAGGTACTAAGGTGTCACTGTTAGAAGATCAGACCTCACGAACGACCATGTGACCGATGTTGGGGGGGCGTGTCTGAAGACGACCCACGGGGGTTCTTTACACGTCCTCTCCAGTTGGGGATCAGTGCTCACGACGTGCCGATGTTTTTTTAATGAGTTGGTCGAACTGTTTGCCATGTTGGGAGTACTGACGGAAGCATTGAACTCGTTGGTCAGGGGGGGGCTGGGTGGTTTGGGGAGTACTGAAGGTAGCATTGAACTCGTTGGTCAGGGGGGGCTGGGTGGTTTGGGGAGTACTGAAGGAGGCATTGAACTCATTGGTCAGGGGGGGCTGGGTGGTTTGGGGAGTACTGAAGGTAGCATTGAACTCGTTGGTCATGGGGGGCTGGGTGGTTTGGGGAGTACTGAAGGTAGCATTGAACTCATTGGTCAGGGGGGGCTGGGTGGTTTGAGGAGTACTGAAGGTAGCATTGAACTCGTTGGTCAGGGGGGGCTGGGTGGTTTGGGGAGTACTGAAGGTAGCATTGAACTCGTTGGTCAGGGGGGGCTGGGTGGTTTGGGGAGTACTGAAGGAGGCATTGAACTCATTGGTCATGGGGGGCTGGGTGGTTTGGGGAGTACTGAAGGAAGGATTGAACTCGTTGGTCAGGGGGCTGGGTGGTTTGGGGAGTACTGAAGGTAGCATTGAACTCGTTGGTCAGGGGGGCTGGGTGGTTTGGGGAGTACTGAAGGAGGCATTGAACTCATTGGTCAGGGGGGGCTGGGTGGTTTGGGGAGTACTGAAGGTAGCATTGAACTCGTTTGTCATGGGGGGGCTGGGTGGTTTGGGGAGTACTGAAGGTAGCATTGAACTCGTTGGTCAGGGGGGGCTGGGTGGTTTGGGGAGTACTGAAGGTAGCATTGAACTCATTGGTCAGGGGGCTGGGTGGTTTGGGGAGTACTGAAGGTAGCATTGAACTCGTTGGTCAGGGGGCTGGGTGGTTTGGGGAGTACCCAAGGAAGCATTGAACTCGTTGGTCATGGTGGGGCTGGGTGGTTTGGGGAGTACTGAAGGAGGCATTGAACTCGTTGGTCATGGGGGGCTGGGTGGTTTGGGGAGTACTGAAGGTAGCATTGAACTCGTTGGTCATGGGGGGCTGGGTGGTTTGGGGAGTACTGAAGGAAGCATTGAACTCATTGGTCATGGGGGGCTGGGTGGTTTGGGGAGTACTGAAGGTAGCATTGAACTCGTTGGTCATGGGGGGCTGGGTGGTTTGGGGAGTACTGAAGGAAGCATTGAACTCATTGGTCATGGGGGCTGGGTGGTTTGGGGAGTACTGAAGGTAGCATTGAACTCGTTGGTCATGGGGGCTGGGTGGTTTGGGGAGTACTGAAGGTAGCATTGAACTCGTTGGTCATGGGGGGCTGGGTGGTTTGGGGAGTACTGAAGGTAGCATTGAACTCGTTGGTCAGGGGGGGCTGGGTGGTTCGGGGAGTACTGAAGGTAGCATTGAACTCGTTGGTCATGGGGGGCTGGGTGGTTTGGGGAGTACTGAAGGAAGCATTGAACTCATTGGTCATGGGGGGCTGGGTGGTTTGGGGAGTACTGAAGGTAGCATTGAACTCGTTGGTCATGGGGGGCTGGGTGGTTTGGGGAGTACTGAAGGTAGCATTGAACTCGTTGGTCATGGGGGGCTGGGTGGTTTGGGGAGTACTGAAGGTAGCATTGAACTCGTTGGTCAGGGGGGGCTGGGTGGTTTGGGGAGTACTGAAGGTAGCATTGAACTCGTTGGTCATGGGGGGCTGGGTGGTTTGGGGAGTACTGAAGGTAGCATTGAACTCGTTGGTCAGGGGGGGCTGGGTGGTTTGGGGAGTACTGAAGGAGGCATTGAACTCATTGGTCAGGGGGGGGCTGGGTGGTTTGGGGCGTGAGGCTGTCATCCTAGCTCATATTGTTACAACGAACCCTTGCGTCATGCAGCCATTCCTCTGGGTAACCCCCCTGTCTGAAACGCTCCTCCAGACAGTCGGCTTGTTTGTCATAGTCACTCTGTGTACTACAAATCCTGCATATGCGACTGTATTGGGTGATGTGAAGGGCGAGTTTGTTTGGGGGGGTGTAGGGTGGAATCTATTTCCGCGTAACAGGGAATTCCTATCCTTTAGCTTCCTATGTAGGTCCCTGCTAAAACAACCCCCCCCCCTCTTTATCAAAAAGTCCAGAAAACGTATTTCATGCGTATCGAAGGTGAGGGTGAATTTCAGATGTTCACGGCTTGTGGTGACGAAGGAGTGAAATGGATGAAGCTCCTCTGCCGAGCCCTGGAATACAAGGAACACGTCGTCAATGAAGGGTCTGCAGAGCTTCACATTCTTCTCAAAACAACCCCACATACAGATTGGCATAACACTGTGCCATTTCACTACCCATAGCAGTTCCCTTCTGTTGAATGAACGACCCATAGCAGTTCCCTTCTGTTGAATGAACGACCCATAGCAGTTCCCTTCTGTTGAATGAACGACCCATAGCAGTTCCCTTCTGTTGAATGAACGACCCATAGCAGTTCCCTTCTGTTGAATGAACGACCCATAGCAGTTCCCCTCTGTTGAATGAACGACCCATAGCAGTTCCCTTCTGTTGAATGAACGACCCATAGCAGTTCCCCTCTGTTGAATGAACGACCCATAGCAGTTCCCTTCTGTTGAATGAACGACCCATAGCAGTTCCCCTCTGTTGAATGAACGACCCATAGCAGTTCCCTTCTGTTGAATGAACGACCCATAGCAGTTCCCTTCTGTTGAATGAACGACCCATAGCAGTTCCCTTCTGTTGAATTAACGACCCATAGCAGTTCCCTTCTGTTGAATGAACGACCCATAGCAGTTCCCTTCTGTTGAATTAACGACCCATAGCAGTTCCCTTCTGTTGAATGAACGACCCATAGCAGTTCCCTTCTGTTGAATGAACGACCCATAGCAGTTCCCTTCTGTTGAATGAATGACCCATAGCAGTTCCCCTCTGTTGAATGAACGACCCATAGCAGTTCCCCTCTGTTGAATGAACGACCCATAGTAGTTCCCTTCTGTTGAATGAATGACCCATAGCAGTTCCCTTCTGTTGAATGAATGACCCATAGCAGTTCCCTTCTGTTGAATGAACGACCCATAGCAGTTCCCCTCTGTTGAATGAACGACCCGTAGAAGTTCCCTTCTGTTGAATGAACGACCCATAGCAGTTCCCCTCTGTTGAATGAACGACCCACAGCAGTTCCCTTCTGTTGAATGAACGACCCATAGCAGTTCCCTTCTGTTGAATGAACGACCCATAGCAATTCCCCTCTGTTGAATGAACGACCCATAGCAGTTCCCCTCTGTTGAATGAACGACCCATAGCAGTTCCCTTCTGTTGAATGAACGACCCATAGCAGTTCCCTTCTGTTGAATGAACGTGTCATTTCACTACCCATAGCAGTTCCCTTCTGTTGAATGAACGACCCATAGCAGTTCCCTTCTGTTGAATGAACGACCCATAGCAGTTCCCTTCTGTTGAATGAACGACCCATAGCAGTTCCCTTCTGTTGAATGAACGACCCATAGAAGTTCCCTTCTGTTGAATTAACGACCCATAGCAGTTCCCCTCTGTTGAATGAACGACCCATAGCAGTTCCCTTCTGTTGAATGAACGACCCATAGCAGTTCCCTTCTGTTGAATGAACGACCCATAGCAGTTCCCTTCTGTTGAATGAACGACCCATAGCAGTTCCCTTCTGTTGAATGAACGTGTCATGTTAGTATACAGGATGTTAGTATACAGGATGTTCCCTTCTGTTGAATGAAGTATACGACCCATAGCAGTTTAGTTCTGTTGAATGTTAGTATACAGGATGTTAGTATACCATGCAGGATGTATACAGGATGTTAGTATACAGGATGTTAGTATACATGTTAGTATACAGGATTCCAGGATGTTAATATACAGTTGAATGAACGTACCCATAGCAGTTCCAGGATGTTAGTATACTGTTGAATGAGGACAGGATGTTAATATGTTGAATACCAGGATGTTAGTATACAGGATGTTGGTATACAGGATGTTAGTATACAGGATGTTCCAGGATGTTAGTATACTGTTAGTATACAGGATGTTGGTATACTGTTGTATACAGGATGTTAATATACAGGATGTTAGTATACAGGATGTTAGTATACAGGATGTTAGTATACAGGATGTTAGTATACAGGATGTTAATATACAGGATGTTAGTATACAGGATGTTAGTATACAGGATGTTAATATACAGGATGTTAGTATACAGGATGTTAGTATACAGGATGTTAATATACAGGATGTTAGTATACAGGATGTTAGTATACAGGATGTTAGTATACAGGATGTTAGTATACAGGATGTTAGTATACAGGATGTTAGTATACAGGATGTTAATATACAGGATGTTAGTATACAGGATGTTAGTATACAGGATGTTAGTATACAGGATGTTAGCATACAGGATGTTAGTATACAGGATGTTAATACAGGATGTTAGTATACAGGATGTTATACAGGATATATACAGGATGTTAGTATACCTGTTAGTATACAGGATGTTAGTATACAGAAGGATGTTAATATACAGGATGTTAGTATACAGTGTTAGTATACTGTTGAATACAGGAAGTATACAGGATGTTAGTATACAGGTTATATACAGGATGTTAGTATACAGGATGTTAATATACAGGATGTTAGTATACAGGATGTTAGTATACAGGATGTTAGTATACCAGGATGTTAGTATACAGGATGTTAGTATACAGGATGTTAATACAGGATGTTAGTATACATAATATATACAGGATGTTAGTATACAGGATGTTAGTATATGTGTTAGTATACAGGATGTTAGTATACAGCATGTTAGTATACCAGGATGTTAGTATACAGGATGTTAGTATATGTTAGTATACAGGATGTTAATATACAGGATGTTAGTATACAGGATGTTAGTATACAGGATGTTAGTATACAGGATGTTAGTATACAGGATGTTAATATACAGGATATACAGGATGTTATGTTAATATACAGGATATATACAGGATGTTAGTATACAGGATGTTGGTATACAGGATGTTAATATACAGTTTAAGGATATACAGGATGTTAGTATACAGGATGTTAGTATACAGGATGTTAATATACAGGATGTTAGTATACAGGATGTTAGTATACAGGATGTTAGTATACAGGATGTTAGTATACAGGATGTTAGTATACAGGATGTTAGTATACAGGATGTTAGTATACAGGATGTTAGTATACAGGATGTTAGTATACAGGATGTTAATATACAGGATGTTAGTATACAGGATGTTAGTATACAGGATGTTAGTATACAGGATGTTAGTATACAGGATGTTAGTATACAGGATGTTAATATACAGGATGTTAGTATACAGGATGTTAATATACAGGATGTTAGTATACAGGATGTTAGTATACAGGATGTTAATATACAGGATGTTAGTATACAGGATGTTGGTATACAGGATGTTAATATACAGGATGTTACAGGATGTTAATATACAGGATGTTAGTATACAGGATGTTAGTATACAGGATGTTAGTATACAGGATGTTAATATGTTAGTATACAGGATGTTAGTATACAGGATGTTAGTATACAGGATGTTAGTATACAGGATGTTAATATACAGGATGTTAGTATACAGGATGTTAGTATACAGGATGTTAATATACAGGATGTTAATATACAGGATGTTAGTATACAGGATGTTAGTATACAGGATGTTAGTATACAGGATGTTAGTATACAGGATGTTAGTATACAGGATGTTAGTATACAGGATGTTAGTATACAGGATGTTAGTATACAGGATGTTAATATACAGGATGTTAGTATACAGGATGTTAGTATACAGGATGTTAATATACAGGATGTTAATATACAGGATGTTAGTATACAGGATAGGATGTTAGTATACAGGATGTTAATACAGGATGTTAGTATACAGGATGTTAGTATACAGGATGTTAGTATACAGGATGTTAGTATACAGGATGTTAATATACAGGATGTTAGTATACAGGATGTTAGTATACAGGATGTTAGGATGTTATATACAGGATGTTAGTATACAGGATGTTAATATACAGGATGTTAGTATACAGGATGTTAGTATACAGGATGTTGGTATACAGGATGTTAATATACAGGATGTTAGTATACAGGATGTTAGTATACAGGATGTTAGTATACAGGATGTTAATATACAGGATGTTAGTATACATGTTACAGGATATACAGGATGTTAGTATACAGGATGTTAATATACAGGATGTTAGTATACAGGATGTTAATATACAGGATGTTAGTATACAGGATGTTAGTATACAGGATGTTAATATACAGGATGTTAATATACAGGATGTTAATATACAGGATGTTAATATACAGGATGTTAGCATACAGGATGTTAGTATACAGGATGTTAGTATACAGGATGTTAATATACAGGATGTTAGTATACAGGTGTACAGGAATTCAACATCAAACCAAGCCATAAGAGTCTCCCCATTGATATTTTGCATTGTCTTGAGGGTGTTAATCACGTCCGTATAATCGTGTACATATGCAGAGGGTGACAACACACTGGGTTTCAGAAAGATATCTCTACAAAAGCAGGAATATTTTCAGTTAATGAGCCAAATGGAGGCCACGATAGGTCTCCCTGTTGGCTTATCCAATCATTGGTGGGTCTCCCTGTTGGCTTATCCAATCATTGGTGTATTTTTGGTAAGGCATGAATAACGCTCCTGATTGGATTGTCTACTTTCATGAACCTCTATTATTTGTGCATTATGTCTCAACTTTCAACAATAGATTTCAGCTTGTATTGAATCTCATCTTTGAACAGTGGTGGGGGGGGGGTGTTCAGTTGTTTCCCGGCTCTCATTCACATAATCATCGCTGTTACCAGCACCACAGGCCTTATCACCATTACGCACTGTCAGAGTGGACTCAATGCTTGTCTCTGTTCTTTAGGGAGATTATTGTAGACTCTGTATTCTCCTTTCTCATTCAGAATCTGGGACACATCTTTTTCCACCAGTATGTGTCCAGGGAAGGATTTCTGTATCAAAGCGGAACAAAATTGACAGATCCACATTCTCTACTGTATCACCCATAGCCTGAACACTCGTCTTACCCATACTTGACAGATCCACATTTATGGGGCAGAAGAACTCCCTAAGTGTCAATGTATAAAATCATTTCTCAAACTCTATTGTAGTGTAAAAATCATTATATGATGCAATGGGGATGACAGATAAGCCCTTACTCAAGGCTAACTCACATGTAGTGGTGATGACAGATAAGCCCTTACTCAAGGCCAACTCACATGTAGTGGTGATGACAGATAAGCCCTTACTCAAGGCCAACTCACATGTAGTGGTGATGACAGATAAGCCCTTACTCAAGGCCAACTCACATGTAGTGGTGATGACAGATAAGCCCTTACTCAAGGCTAACTCACATGTAGTGGTGATGACAGATAAGCCCTTACTCAAGGCCAACTCACATGTAGTGGTGATGACAGATAAGCCCTTACTCAAGGCCAACTCACATGTAGTGGTGATGACAGATAAGCCCTTACTCAAGGCTAACTCACATGTAGTGGTGATGACAGATAAGCCCTTACTCAAGGCTAACTCACATGTAGTGGTGATGACAGATAAGCCCTTACTCAAGGCCAACTCACATGTAGTGGTGATGACAGATAAGCCCTTACTCAAGGCTAACTCACATGTAGTGGTGATGACAGATAAGCCCTTACTCAAGGCCAACTCACATGTAGTGGTGATGACAGATAAGCCCTTACTCAAGGCTAACTCACATGTAGTGGTGATGACAGATAAGCCCTTACTCAAGGCTAACTCACATGTAGTGGTGATGACAGATAAGCCCTTACTCAAGGCCAACTCACATGTAGTGGTGATGACAGATAAGCCCTTACTCAAGGCCAACTCACATGTAGTGGTGATGACAGATAAGCCCTTACTCAAGGCTAACTCACATGTAGTGGTGATGACAGATAAGCCCTTACTCAAGGCTAACTCACATGTAGTGGTGATGACAGATAAGCCCTTACTCAAGGCCAACTCACATGTAGTGGTGATGACAGATAAGCCCTTACTCAAGGCCAACTCACATGTAGTGGTGATGACAGATAAGCCCTTACTCAAGGCCAACTCACATGTAGTGGTGATGACAGATAAGCCCTTACTCAAGGCCAACTCACATGTAGTGGTGATGACAGATAAGCCCTTACTCAAGGCTAACTCACATGTAGTGGTGATGACAGATAAGCCCTTACTCAAGGCCAACTCACATGTAGTGGTGATGACAGATAAGCCCTTACTCAAGGCCAACTCACATGTAGTGGTGATGACAGATAAGCCCTTACTCAAGGCCAACTCACATGTAGTGGTGATGACAGATAAGCCCTTACTCAAGGCTAACTCACATGTAGTGGTGATGACAGATAAGCCCTTACTCAAGGCCAACTCACATGTAGTGGTGATGACAGATAAGCCCTTACTCAAGGCTAACTCACATGTAGTGGTGATGACAGATAAGCCCTTACTCAAGGCCAACTCACATGTAGTGGTGATGACAGATAAGCCCTTACTCAAGGCCAACTCACATGTAGTGGTGATGACAGATAAGCCCTTACTCAAGGCCAACTCACATGTAGTGGTGATGACAGATAAGCCCTTACTCAAGGCCAACTCACATGTAGTGGTGATGACAGATAAGCCCTTACTCAAGGCTAACTCACATGTAGTGGTGATGACAGATAAGCCCTTACTCAAGGCTAACTCACATGTAGTGGTGATGACAGATAAGCCCTTACTCAAGGCCAACTCACATGTAGTGGTGATGACAGATAAGCCCTTACTCAAGGCTAACTCACATGTAGTGGTGATGACAGATAAGCCCTTACTCAAGGCCAACTCACATGTAGTGGTGATGACAGATAAGCCCTTAATCAAGGCCAACTCACATGTAGTGGTGATGACAGATAAGCCCTTACTCAAGGCTAACTCACATGTAGTGGTGATGACAGATAAGCCCTTACTCAAGGCTAACTCACATGTAGTGGTGATGACAGATAAGCCCTTACTCAAGGCTAACTCACATGTAGTGGTGATGACAGATAAGCCCTTACTCAAGGCTAACTCACATGTAGTGGTGATGACAGATAAGCCCTTACTCAAGGCCAACTCACATGTAGTGGTGATGACAGATAAGCCCTTAATCAAGGCCAACTCACATGTAGTGGTGATGACAGATAAGCCCTTACTCAAGGCCAACTCACATGTAGTGGTGATGACAGATAAGCCCTTACTCAAGGCCAACTCACATGTAGTGGTGATGACAGATAAGCCCTTACTCAAGGCTAACTCACATGTAGTGGTGATGGGACGTGAAGAAAGGTATTCTGACTGCCTGTCCAATAGCGGCCTTACTCTTCTTACCCCTCGGACACTTCTGCCACGTCCGCGTGGCTGCTGACCCCTGACCCCTGCTGCTGACCCCTGACCCTTGCTGCTGACCCCTGTTGGACCATTGAGGGTATCCTCTTCCCCTTCGCTTGAGTCCTAAAAAATAACCACCCACATGAGAATCATATCTGTAATAATGATCCACTCCCATTAGAATCATATCTGTAATAATGATCCACTCCCATTAGAATCATATCTGTAATAATGAACCACCCCCATTAGAATCATATCTGTAATAATGAACCACCCCCATTAGAATCATATCTGTAATAATGAACCACCCCCATTAGAATCATATCTGTAATAATGATTCACTCCCATTAGAATCATATCTGTAATAATGATCCACTCCCATTAGAATCACATCTGTAATAATGATCCACTCCCATTAGAATCATATCTGTAATAATGAACCACTCCCATTAGAATCACATCTGTAATGATGATTCACTCCCATTAGAATCATATCTGTAATAATGATCCACTCCCATTAGAATCACATCTGTAATAATGATCCACTCCCATCAGAGTCTGTAATGATGATTCACTCCCATTAGAATCATATCTGTAATAATGATTCACCCCCATGGGAATTATATCTGTAATAATGATCCACCCCCATTAGAATCACATCTGTAATAATGATCCACTCCCATTAGAATCACATCTGTAATAATGATCCACTCCCATTAGAATCATATCTGTAATAATGAACCACTCCCATTAGAATCATATCTGTAATAATGATCCACTCCCATTAGAATCATATCTGTAATAATGATCCACTCCCATTAGAATCACATCTGTAATAATGATCCACTCCCATTAGAATCATATCTGTAATAATGATCCACTCCCATTAGAATCATATCTGTAATAATGATCCACTCCCATTAGAATCATATCTGTAATAATGATCCACTCCCATTAGAATCATATCTGTAATAATGATCCACTCCCATTAGAATCATATCTGTAATAATGATCCACTCCCATTAGAATCACATCTGTAATAATGATCCACTCCCATTAGAATCATATCTGTAATAATGATCCACTCCCATTAGAATCATATCTGTAATAATGATCCACTCCCATTAGAATCAAATCTGTAATAATGATCCACTCCCATTAGAATCATATCTGTAATAATGATCCACTCCCATTAGAATCATATCTGTAATAATGATCCACTCCCATTAGAATCACATCTGTAATAATGATCCACTCCCATTAGAATCATATCTGTAATAATGATCCACTCCCATTAGAATCATATCTGTAATAATGATCCACTCCCATTAGAATCATATCTGTAATAATGATCCACTCCCATTAGAATCATATCTGTAACAATGAACCACTCCCATTAGAATCATATCTGTAATAATGATCCACTCCCATTAGAATCAAATCTGTAATAATGATCCACTCCCATTAGAATCATATCTGTAATAATGATCCACTCCCATTAGAATCATATCTGTAATAATGATCCACCCCATTAGAATCACATCTGTAATAATGATCCACTCCCATTAGAATCATATCTGTAATAATGATCCACACCCATTAGAATCATATCTGTAATAATGATCCACTCCCATTAGAATCACATCTGTAATAATGATCCACCCCCATTAGAATCATATCTGTAATAATGATCCACTCCCATTAGAATCACATCTATAATAATGATCCACTCCCATTAGAATCACATCTGTAATAATGATCCACTCCCATTAGAATCATATCTGTAATAATGATCCACTCCCATTAGAATCATATCTGTAATAATGATCCATTCCCATTAGAATCATATCTGTAATAATGATCCACTCCCATTAGAATCACATCTGTAATAATGATCCACTCCCATTAGAATCACATCTGTAATAATGATCCACTCCCATTAGAATCATATCTGTAATAATGATCCACTCCCATTAGAATCATATCTGTAATAATGATCCACTCCCATTAGAATCATATCTGTAATAATGATCCACTCCCATTAGAATCACATCTGTAATAATGATCCACTCCCATTAGAATCACATCTGTAATAATGATCCACTCCCATTAGAATCATATCTGTAATAATGATCCACTCCCATTAGAATCATATCTGTAATAATGATCCACTCCCATTAGAATCATATCTGTAATAATGATCCACTCCCATTAGAATCATATCTGTAATAATGATCCACTCCCATTAGAATCATATCTGTAATAATGATCCACTCCCATTAGAATCATATCTGTAATAATGATCCACTCCCATTAGAATCATATCTGTAATAATGATCCACTCCCATTAGAATCACATCTGTAATAATGATCCACTCCCATTAGAATCATATCTGTAATAATGATCCACTCCCATTAGAATCATATCTGTAATAATGATCCACTCCCATTAGAATCACATCTGTAATAATGATCCACTCCCATTAGAATCATATCTGTAATAATGATCCACTCCCATTAGAATCATATCTGTAATAATGATCCACTCCCATTAGAATCATATCTGTAATAATGATCCACTCCCATTAGAATCATATCTGTAATACTGATCCACTCCCATTAGAATCACATCTGTAATAATGATTCACCCCCATTAGAATCACATCTGTAATAATGATCCACTCCCATTAGAATCATATCTGTAATAATGATCCACACCCATTAGAATCATATCTGTAATAATGATCCACTCCCATTAGAATCACATCTGTAATAATGATCCACCCCCATGAGAATCACATCTGTAATAATGATCGACTCCCATTAGAATCACATCTATAATAATGATCCACTCCCATTAGAATCACATCTGTAATAATGATCCACTCCCATTAGAATCACATCTGTTATAATGATTCACCCC
This sequence comes from Oncorhynchus keta, assembly GCF_023373465.1. NCBI lineage: Eukaryota > Metazoa > Chordata > Actinopteri > Salmoniformes > Salmonidae > Oncorhynchus > Oncorhynchus keta. The sequence goes on along the minus strand of NW_026286992.1, from coordinate 45,378 downwards.
CATTAGAATCATATCTGTAATAATGATCCACTCCCATTAGAAACATATCTGTAATAATGATCCACTCCCATTAGAATCATATCTGTAATAATGATCCACTCCCATTAGAATCATATCTGTAATAATGATCCACTCCCATTAGAATCATATCTGTAATAATGATCCACTCCCATTAGAATCATATCTGTAATAATGATCCACTCCCATTAGAATCATATCTGTAATAATGATCCACTCCCATTAGAATCACATCTGTAATAATGATCCACTCCCATTAGAATCACATCTGTAATAATGATCCACTCCCATTAGAATCATATCTGTAATAATGATCCACTCCCATTAGAATCAATAATGATATCTGTAATAACATGATCCACTCCCATTAGAATCATATCTGTAATAATGATCCACTCCCATTAGAATCATATCTGTAATAATGATCCAAATTAGAATCATATCTGAATAATGATCCACTGATTAGAATCATATCTGTAATAATGATCCAAATTAGAATCATATCTGTAATAATGATCCAGCCCATTAGAATCATATCTGTAATAATGATCCAGCCCATTAGAATCACATCTGAATAATGATCCAGCCCATTAGAATCAGATCTGTAATAATGATCCACTGCAGCCAGAATCATATCTGATAATGATCCAGCCCATTAGAATCATATCTGTAATAATGATCCACTCCCATTAGAATCAGATCTGAATGAGGTGATGTGCAGCCAAATTGAGATACTGATAATGATGTCAGCATCTGATGAATGATGAGACTCCCATTAGAATCACATCTGTAATAATGATCCAAATTGAGAGATCTGAATGAGGTGATCCAGCCCATTGAGAAACATGATGAGCAACTGGTGGAATACCTGAGAGATGATGAGGTGTAATGAAACAATGGATGGATACTGTGAAGAATCTAGAATCTAAAGTCCATTTGATTTGTTTAACACTTTTTTGGTTACTACATGATTCCATATGTGTTATTTCATAGTTGTGATGTCTTCACTATTATTCTACAATGTAGAAAATAGTACAAATAAAGAAAAACTCTTGAATGAGTAGGTGTGTCCAAACTATTGACTGGTACTGTATATTAGTAGGCTTTACGTAAAGACCAGATTAAATTGAGTATATTCTGATGGGTGAGAATATTATCCAGTGCTTGTCAGATTTTGAATGAGAGACTGATGAGGAGTGTGCAGCCAAATTGAGAGACTGATGAGGTGTGTGCAGCCAAATTGAGAGACTGATGAGGTGTGTGCAGCCAAATTGAGAGACTGATGAGGTGTGTGCAGCCAAATTGAGAGACTGATGAGGTGTGTGCAGCCAAATTGAGAGACTGATGAGGTGTGTGCAGCCAAATTGAGAGACTGATGAGGTGTGTGCAGCCAAATTGAGAGACTGATGAGTTGTGTGTTCAGCCAAATTGAGAGACTGATGAGGGAGACTGATGAGGTGTGTACAGCCAAATTGAGAGACTGATGAGGTGTTTGCAGCCAAATTGAGAGACTGATGAGGTGTGTGCAGCCAAATTGAGAGACTGATGAGGTGTGTGCAGCCAAATTGAGAGACTGATGAGGTGTGTGCAGCCAAATTGAGAGACTGATGAGGTGTGTTCAGCCAAATTGAGAGACTGATGAGTTGTGTGCAGCCAAATTGAGAGACTGATGAGGTGTGTGCAGCCAAATTGAGAGACTGATGAGGTGTGTGCAGCCAAATTGAGAGACTGATGAGGTGTGTGCAGCCAAATTGAGAGACTGATGAGGTGTGTGCAGCCAAATTGAGAGACTGATGAGGTGTGTGCAGCCAAATTGAGAGACTGATGAGGTGTGTGCAGCCAAATTGAGAGACTGATGAGGTGTGTGCAGCCAAATTGAGAGACTGATGAGGTGTGTGCAGCCAAATTGAGAGACGGATGAGGTGTGTGCAGCCAAATTGAGAGACTGATGAGTTGTGTGTTCAGCCAAATTGAGAGACTGATGAGTTGTGTGTTCAGCCAAATTGAGAGACTGATGAGGTGTGTGCAGCCAAATTGAGAGACTGATGAGGTGTGTGCAGCCAAATTGAGAGACTGATGAGTTGTGTGTTCAGCCAAATTGAGAGACTGATGAGTTGTGTACAGCCAAATTGAGAGACTGATGAGGTGTGTGCAGCCAAATTGAGAGACTGATGAGGTGTGTGCAGCCAAATTGAGAGACTGATGAGGTGTGTGCAGCCAAATTGAGAGACTGATGAGGTGTGTGCAGCCAAATTGAGAGACTGATGAGGTGTGTGCAGCCAAAATGAGAGACTGATGAGGTGTGTGCAGCCTGCGTAAGAAGCCTTTCATGAGACTTTATTCAAATCATCATTTGAGTCGCATCATGCAGCCTTAGAACGTATTAGACATTAAAACATACAGTTTAACGTCTGTAACTAAGTTACATGAATAACTTTACATGAAGCATATAGGAGAACCTTTTTATTTGTTAAAGAACACAGAATAGCGTCATGTGCACATTCCCTCAGAAATAATTTGGTAAATAAATATCCTTTCTAGTTTATTCATTTACAATTGTATTCTTCTTACTATCAAATAATATAAAATAATGCCATGGGAAATATATGCAAATCTTGTCTGCTAAACTAGTGTTGCCCACAGCCATATGGCATAGCCAGATCAGAACTAACATAAGGATGACTCAGAATATGCTATTCTACATTTTCTTCATATCAAAATGTTTCTTTACACTTGTTAAAAATAAATAATGGATTAATTGTGATGGTGTAGACTATATTACATGGATTTATTGTGATGGTGTAGGTAGACTATATTACATGGATTTATTGTGATGGTGTAGACTATATTACATGGATTT
>NW_026286992.1:32500-37500 GCF_023373465.1 Oncorhynchus keta | reverse complement strand
TGAGGTGATGTTGATGTGTTGACTGAGGAGATGTTGATGTTGATGTGGACTGAGGAGATGTTGTGTTGATGTGGACTGAGGAGATGTTGATGTGTTGATGTGGACTGAGGAGATGTTGGTGTTGATGTGGACTGAGGAGATGTTGGTGTTGATGTGGACTGAGGAGATGTTGATGTGGACTGAGGAGATGTTAGTGTTGATGTGGACTGAGGAGATGTTGATGTGTTGATGTGGACTGAGGAGATGTTGGTGTTGATGTGGACTGAGGAGATGTTGAGTGTTGATGTGGACTGAGGAGATGTTGTTGATGTGGACTGAGGTGATGTTGATGTGTTGATGTGGACTGAGGAGATGTTAGTGTTGATGTGGACTGAGGAGATGTTGGTGTTGATGTGGACTGAGGAGATGTTATGTGTTGATGTGGACTGAGGTGATGTTGATGTGGACTGAGGAGATGTTGATGTGGACTGAGGAGATGTTGATGTGTTGATGTGGACTGAGGAGATGTTGGTGTTGATGTGGACTGAGGAGATGTTAGTGTTGATGTGGACTGAGGAGATGTTGGTGTTGATGTGGACTGAGGAGATGTTAGTGTTGATGTGGACTGAGGTGATGTTGATGTGTGATGTGGACTGAGGAGATGTTGATGTGTTGATGTGGACTGAGGAGATGTTGATGTGGACTGAGGTGATGTTGATGTGTTGATGTGGACTGAGGAGATGTTGATGTGTTGATGTGGACTGAGGAGATGTTGATGTGGACTGAGGTGATGTTGATGTGTTGATGTGGACTGAGGAGATGTTGATGTGTTGATGTGGACTGAGGAGATGTTGATGTGTTGATGTGGACTGAGGAGATGTTGATGTGTTGATGTGGACTGAGGAGATGTTGATGTGTTGATGTGGACTGAGGAGATGTTAGTGTTGATGTGGACTGAGGTGATGTTGGTGTTGATGTGGACTGAGGTGATGTTGATGTGTTGATGTGGACTGAGGAGATGTTGGTGTTGATGTGGACTGAGGAGATGTTGGTGATGTTGATGTGGACTGAGGAGATGTTGGTGTTGATGTGGACTGAGGAGATGTTGATGTGGACTGAGGAGATGTTGGTGTTGATGTGGACTGAGGAGATGTTGATGTGGACTGAGGAGATGTTGATGTTGATGTGGACTGAGGAGATGTTGGTGTTGATGTGGACTGAGGAGATGTTGATGTGGACTGAGGTGATGTTGATGTTGATGTGGACTGAGGAGATGTTGGTGTGGACTGAGGAGATGTTGGTGTTGATGTGGACTGAGGAGATGTTGGTGTGGACTGAGGAGATGTTAGTGTTGATGTGGACTGAGGAGATGTTAGTGTTGATGTGGACTGAGGTGATGTTGATGTGTTGATGTGGACTGAGGAGATGTTGATGTGTTGATGTGGACTGAGGAGATGTTGATGTGGACTGAGGTGATGTTGATGTGTTGATGTGGACTGAGGTGATGTTGATGTGTTGATGTGGACTGAGGAGATGTTGATGTGTTGATGTGGACTGAGGAGATGTTGATGTGTTGATGTGGACTGAGGAGATGTTGATGTGTTGATGTGGACTGAGGAGATGTTGATGTTGATGTGGACTGAGTGATGTTGGTGTTGATGTGGACTGAGGTGATGTTGATGTGTTGATGTGGACTGAGGAGATGTTGGTGTTGATGTGGACTGAGGAGATGTTGGTGTTGATGTGGACTGAGGAGATGTTAGTGTGTTGATGTGGACTGAGGAGATGTTGATGTGGACTGAGGAGATGTTGGTGTTGATGTGGACTGAGGAGATGTTGATGTTGATGTGGACTGAGGTGATGTTGATGTGTTGATGTGGACTGAGGAGATGTTAGTGTTGATGTGGACTGAGGAGATGTTGGTGTGGACTGAGGAGATGTTAGTGTTGATGTGGACTGAGGAGATGTTGGTGTGGACTGAGGAGATGTTAGTGTTGATGTGGACTGAGGAGATGTTGATGTTGGTGTGGACTGAGGAGATGTTGGTGTGGACTGAGGAGAGATTGGTGTGGACTGAGGAGATGTTATGTGTTGATGTGGACTGAGAGATGTTGGTGTGGACTGAGGAGATGTTGGATGTGGACTGAGGAGATGTTGGTGTTGATGTGGACTGAGGAGGTATCCGGTGCTTTGTATCAGAGACTGTCAATGTGGACAAAACATTGTCCAGGGCATTTCAAACACGTCGGCCCATTTACTTTCTCAAAGCGCCCATTTTTATCTGAATAATTATAATTTCTGCATAAACCCCCCGATGTAGACAGGCCCATTGGGCTACAAATGGAGCAGCACATCTGGCATTTACCATAATTGCCCCATGGCCAGTCCACCCCTGCTATTAACCATGTACCTACAATAATCTTTAGTACCCAGACCCTATCAATCATCTATGTAAATGTGGGTTGTATTTACAGTGGTGTTTGTTCTTCACTGGTTGCTCTTTTCTTGGGGCAACAGGTCACAAATCTTGCTGCTGTGATGCAGGAGGTACCGGTACAGAGTCAATGTGGAGGCTATATACAGGAGGTACCGGTACAGAGTCAATGTGGAGGCTATATACAGGAGGTAACGGTACAGAGTCAATGTGGAGGCTATATACAGGAGGTAACGGTACAGAGTCAATGTGGAGGCTATATACAGGAGGTACCGGTACAGAGTCAATGTGGAGGCTATATACAGGAGGTAACGGTACAGAGTCAATGTGGAGGCTATATACAGGAGGTACCGGTACAGAGTCAATGTGGAGGCTATATACAGGGGGTACCGGTACAGAGTCAATGTGGAGGCTATATACAGGAGTACCACAGAGTCAATGTGGAGGCTATATACAGGAGGTAACGGTACAGAGTCAATGTGGAGGCTATATACAGGAGGTAACGGTACAGAGTCAATGTGGAGGCTATATACAGGAGGTAACGGTACAGAGTCAATGTGGAGGCTATATACAGGAGGTACCGGTACAGAGTCAATGTGGAGGCTATATACAGGAGGTAACGGTACAGAGTCAATGTGGAGGCTATATACAGGAGGTAACGGTACAGAGTCAATGTGGAGGCTATATACAGGAGGTAACGGTACAGAGTCAATGTGGAGGCTATATACAGGAGGTAACGGTACAGAGTCAATGTGGAGGCTATATACAGGAGGTACCGGTACAGAGTCAATGTGGAGGCTATATACAGGAGGTAACGGTACAGAGTCAATGTGGAGGCTATATACAGGAGGTAACGGTACAGAGTCAATGTGGAGGCTATATACAGGAGGTACCGGTACAGAGTCAATGTGGAGGCTATATACAGGAGGTACGGTACAGAGTCAATGTGGAGGCTATATACAGGAGGTAACGGTACAGAGTCAATGTGGAGGCTATATACAGGAGGTAACGGTACAGAGTCAATGTGGAGGCTATATACAGGGGTACCGGTACAGAGTCAATGTGGAGGCTATATACAGAGGTAACACAGAGTCAATGTGGAGGCTATATACAGGAGGTACCGGTACAGAGTCAATGTGGAGGCTATATACAGGAGGTACCGGTACAGAGTCAATGTGGAGGCTATATACAGGAGGTAACGGTACAGAGTCAATGTGGAGGCTATATACAGGAGGTAACGGTACAGAGTCAATGTGGAGGCTATATACAGGGGTACCGGTACAGAGTCAATGTGGAGGCTATATACAGGGGTACCGGTACAGAGTCAATGTGGAGGCTATATACAGGGGTACCGGTACAGAGTCAATGTGGAGGCTATATACAGGGGGTACCGGTACAGAGTCAATGTGGAGGCTATATACAGGAGGTACCGGTACAGAGTCAATGTGGAGGCTATATACAGGAGGTAACGGTACAGAGTCAATGTGGAGGCTATATACAGAGGTACCGGTACAGAGTATGTGGAGGCTATATACAGGGGTACCGGTACAGAGTCAATGTGGAGGCTATATACAGGGGGTACCGGTACAGAGTCAATGTGGAGGCTATATACAGGATACAGAGGTGGAGCCTATATACAGAGGGTACGGTACAGAGTCAATGTGGAGGCTATATACAGGAGGTACCGGTACAGAGTCAATGTGGAGGCTATATACAGGGGGTACCGGTACAGAGTCAATGTGGAGGCTATATACAGGAGGTACTATCATGTGGAGGCTAGGAGGTAACGGTACAGAGTCAATGTGGAGGCTATATACAGGAGGTAACGGTACAGAGTCAATGTGGAGGCTATATACAGGAGGTAACGGTACAGAGTCAATGTGGAGGCTATATACAGGGGGTACCGGTCAGAGTCAATGTGGAGGCTATATACAGGAGGTAACGGTACAGAGTCAATGTGGAGGCTATATACAGGGGTACCGGTACAGAGTCAATGTGGAGGCTATATACAGGAGGTAACGGTACAGAGTCAATGTGGAGGCTATATACAGGGGTATATACAGAGGGTACAGAGTCAATGTGGAGGCTATATACAGAGGGTACCGGTACAGAGTCAATGTGGAGACTATATACAGAGGGTACCGGTACAGAGTCAATGTGGAGGCTATATACAGGGGTACCGGTACAGAGTCAATGTGGAGGCTATATACAGAGGGTACCGGTACAGAGTCAATGTGGAGGCTATATACAGGGGGTACCGGTACAGGTCAATGTGGAGGCTATATACAGAGGGTACCAGTACAGAGTCAATGTGGAGGCTATATACAGAGGGTACCGGTACAGAGTCAATGTGGAGGCTATATACAGAGGGTACCGGTACAGAGTCAATGTGGAGGCTATATACAGGGGGTACCGGTACAGAGTCAATGTGGGGGGTAATTGAAGTAATATGTGCATGTAGGTAGAGGTAAATTAATACATAGTCTAAGCTTGGGTCAGTCAGAGTGGACAGGTATTCTGCCACTGTGTACTCTCTGTTTAGGGCCATATAGCATTCTAATTTGCTTTGTTTTTTTGTTAATTCTTT
>NW_026286992.1:22500-27500 GCF_023373465.1 Oncorhynchus keta | reverse complement strand
CACATCAAATACATTTTCTGAGAAAGGTCAGTTGGGTGTTATTATGAATTAGTATGGCCAGGAGGAGGAATAGAGTGTTATTATGAATTAGTATGGCCAGGAGGAGGAATAGAGTGTTATTATGAATTAGTATGGCCAGGAGGAGGTATAGAGTGTTATTATGAATTAGTATGGCCAGGAGGAGGAATAGAGTGTTATTATGAATTAGTATGGCCAGGAGGAGGAATAGAGTGTTATTATGAATTAGTATGGCCAGGAGGAGGAATAGAGTGTTATTATGAATTAGTATGGCCAGGAGGAGGAATAGAGTGTTATTATGAATTAGTATGGCCAGGAGGAGGAATAGAGTGTTATTATGAATTAGTATGGCCAGGAGGAGGAATAGAGTGTTATTATGAATTAGTATGGCCAGGAGGAGGAATAGAGTGTTATTATGAATTAGTATGGCCAGGAGGAGGAATAGAGTGTTATTATGAATTAGTATGGCCAGGAGGAGGTATAGAGTGTTATTATGAATTAGTATGGCCAGGAGGAGGTATAGAGTGTTATTATGAATTAGTATGGCCAGGAGGAGGAATAGAGTGTTATTATGAATTAGTATGGCCAGGAGGAGGTATAGAGTGTTATTATGAATTAGTATGGCCAGGAGGAGGTATAGAGTGTTATTATGAATTAGTATGGCCAGGAGGAGGTATAGAGTGTTATTATGAATTAGTATGGCCAGGAGGAGGTATAGAGTGTTATTATGAATTAGTATGGCCAGGAGGAGGTATAGAGTGTTATTATGAATTAGTATGGCCAGGAGGAGGTATAGAGTGTTATTATGAATTAGTATGGCCAGGAGGAGGTATAGAGTGTTATTATGAATTAGTATGGCCAGGAGGAGGAATAGAGTGTTATTATGAATTAGTATGGCCAGGAGGAGGAATAGAGTGTTATTATGAATTAGTATGGCCAGGAGGAGGTATAGAGTGTTATTATGAATTAGTATGGCCAGGAGGAGGTATAGAGTGTTATTATGAATTAGTATGGCCAGGAGGAGGTATAGAGTGTTATTATGAATTAGTATGGCCAGGAGGAGGAGGAATAGAGTGTTATTATGAATTAGTATGGCCAGGAGGAGGAGGAATAGAGTGTTATTATGAATTAGTATGGCCAGGAGGAGGAGGAATAGTGTTATTATGAATTAGTATGGCCAGGAGGAGGTATAGAGTGTTATTATGAATTAGTATGGCCAGGAGGAGGAATAGAGTGTTATTATGAATTAGTATGGCCAGGAGGAGGTATAGAGTGTTATTGTGAATTAGTATGGCCAGGAGGAGGTATAGAGTGTTATTATGAATTAGTATGGCCAGGAGGAGGAATAGAGTGTTATTATGAATTAGTATGGCCAGGAGGAGGAATAGAGTGTTATTATGAATTAGTATGGCCAGGAGGAGGTATAGAGTGTTATTATGAATTAGTATGGCCAGGAGGAGGGATAGAGTGTTATTATGAATTAGTATGGCCAGGAGGAGGTATAGAGTGTTATTATGAATTAGTATGGCCAGGAGGAGGAGGAATAGAGTGTTATTATGAATTAGTATGGCCAGGAGGAGGAGGAATAGAGTGTTATTATGAATTAGTATGGCCAGGAGGAGGAGGAATAGTGTTATTATGAATTAGTATGGCCAGGAGGAGGAATAGAGTGTTATTATGAATTAGTATGGCCAGGAGGAGGAGGAATAGAGTGTTATTATGAATTAGTATGGCCAGGAGGAGGAATAGAGTGTTATTATGAATTAGTATGGCCAGGAGGAGGAATAGAGTGTTATTATGAATTAGTATGGCCAGGAGGAGGAATAGAGTGTTATTATGAATTAGTATGGCCAGGAGGAGGAATAGAGTGTTATTATGAATTAGTATGGCCAGGAGGAGGAATAGAGTGTTATTATGAATTAGTATGGCCAGGAGGAGGAATAGAGTGTTATTATGAATTAGTATGGCCAGGAGGAGGAATAGAGTGTTATTATGAATTAGTATGGCCAGGAGGAGGAATAGAGTGTTATTATGAATTAGTATGGCCAGGAGGAGGAATAGAGTGTTATTATGAATTAGTATGGCCAGGAGGAGGAATAGCTCTAGGTTCCTTTCCCATATTCCCAGGTCGTCTCAGTCAACTGTTACAGGACAAAGAGTGCCATGTCCCGTTATGTCACTACTAATGTCACTATCACTACTAGATAGCCTGATAGTAGTGTGTTGACAGCATGGGAATCTAGGTCGAGATCAGATCCAGTTTCCCCCTGATACAATTATATTCACCTTTCTCCTTCCCATATTCTACTCCATTTCAGTTCAGCGCTCAGAGTTTCTCGATGTCCTTGCCTCTCCCAGTTCTCCTCGTCTACTTTCTCCGACGTGGACGTGGTTCATTCCAATGCAATAATATACACGTCTCATTTGCATAAGACTCCACGGCTGCATGAATGTCATATTTTTCTCTCCGGGAGGCAGGTAGGCAGGATTCCCCAGCCAGATGAAGACTTCAGCAGTGACTTCATATAGTGGCTGTATGTTGTCCTCTATTCCTCCTATAGCTTTTCATCCCATCGTGACTGACTGGGACAGAGGTGACAGGAGGGGAGAGGGGGGGGGGAGGGGGGGGGAGAGGGGGAGAGGGGGAGAGGTGACAGGAGGGGGGGAGGGGGGGGGGGGGGGAGGGGGGGGGAGTGGGGGGAGTGGGGGGGGAGGGGGAGAGGTGACAGGAGGGGGGGAGAGGGGGGAGTGGGGGAGAGGGGGAGAGGGGGGGGGGGGGGGGGGGAGTGGGGGGAGGGGGGGAGAGGGGGAGAGTGGGGGAGAGGGGGAGAGGTGACAGGAGGGAAGAGGGGGGAGTGGGGGGAGTGGGGGGAGTGGGGGGAGAGAGAGGGGGAGACAGACAACACTGCTTGACATTTCCAACCCAGCCTTCCTGTAGTCACTAAGCCTGGTGACGAGGGGTGTGGGCCTCCTGTCTCTCTTTGCGCCCAACTGGTGATTACATGTGTGGGCCTCCTCCATACCTCTCCGTCTCTCTGTGCTGTATCCCCACACATCCACCTCTCCTCTCCTCCATACCTCTCCGTCTCTCTGTGCTGTATCCCCACACATCCACCTCTCCTCTCCTCCATCCCTCTCCGTCTCTCTGTGCTGTATCCCCACACATCCACCTCTCCTCTCCTCCATCCCTCTCCGTCTCTCTGTGCTGTATCCCCACACATCCACCTCTCCTCTCCTCCATACCTCTCCGTCTCTCTGTGCTGTATCCCCACACATCCACCTCTCCTCTCCTCCATCCCTCTCCGTCTCTCTGTGCTGTATCCCCACACATCCACCTCTCCTCTCCTCCATCCCTCTCCGTCTCTCTGTGCTGTATCCCCACACATCCACCTCTCCTCTCCTCCATCCCTCTCCGTCTCTCTGTGCTGTATCCCCACACATCCACCTCTCCTCTCCTCCATCCCTCTCAGTCTCTCTGTGCTGTATCCCCACACATCCACCTCTCCTCTCCTCCATACCTCTCCGTCTCTCTGTGCTGTATCCCCACACATCCACCTCTCCTCTCCTCCATACCTCTCCGTCTCTCTGTGCTGTATCCCCACACATCCACCTCTCCTCTCCTCCATCCCTCTCCGTCTCTCTGTGCTGTATCCCCACACATCCACCTCTCCTCTCCTCCATCCCTCTCCGTCTCTCTGTGCTGTATCCCCACACATCCACCTCTCCTCTCCTCCATACCTCTCCGTCTCTCTGTGCTGTATCCCCACACATCCACCTCTCCTCTCCTCCATCCCTCTCCGTCTCTCTGTGCTGTATCCCCACACATCCACCTCTCCTCTCCTCCATCCCTCTCCGTCTCTCTGTGCTGTATCCCCACACATCCACCTCTCCTCTCCTCCATACCTCTCCGTCTCTCTGTGCTGTATCCCCACACATCCACCTCTCCTCTCCTCCATACCTCTCCGTCTCTCTGTGCTGTATCCCCACACATCCACCTCTCCTCTCCTCCATACCTCTCCTCTCTGTGCTGTATCCCCACACATCCACCTCTCCTCTCCTCCATACCTCTCCGTCTCTCTGTGCTGTATCCCCACACATCCACCTCTCCTCTCCTCCATACCTCTCCGTCTCTCTGTGCTGTATCCCCACACATCCACCTCTCCTCTCCTCCATCCCTCTCCGTCTCTCTGTGCTGTATCCCCACACATCCACCTCTCCTCTCCTCCATCCCTCCAGCTCCCCTCCACACAGCTCCTGTGAAGTGATAAAGTCAGGATCAGACAGGGTCTTGGGAGGCTGCAGGCATACAGATGGATAAAGGTAATGTAATCCCTGATGAAAATATGCTTTTTATTCCAGACATTTGTACTAGATGATGAGAAGGCCAGGGTGAAAAGGTGTGGGAGGGAGGAGGAACAGTTTCAGACCAAGCAGTCCTAGACAGGAGAGGACGTGCAGTGTTTTCCATCAAAACTAAAGTGTTGGAAAACCATGTGTACAGCTGTCTGGGGCCTTATATATCAAGCTTCCCATAGCAGCAGTTCTGATCTAGGAACAGTTCTGCCATTTAGATCACAATGAATAAGATAAACAATTATCCTAGTTCAACACTCCATCTCTGATAGAAACTGATCCAAGACCAACACTCCATCTCTGATAGAAACTGATCCTAGACCAACACTCCATCTCTGATAGAAACTGATCCTAGACCAACACTCCATCTCTGATAGAAACTGATCCTAGACCAACACTCCATCTCTGATAGAAACTGATCCTAGACCAACACTCCATCTCTGATAGAAACTGATCCTAGACCAACACTCCATCTCTGATAGAAACTGATCCTACACCAACACTCCATCTCTGATAGAAACTGATCCTAGACCAACACTCCATCTCTGATAGAAACTGATCCTAGACCAACACTCCATCTCTGATAGAAACTGATCCTAGACCAACACTCCATCTCTGATAGAAACTGA